>NC_142941.1:55539057-55551557 GCF_046866305.1 Octopus bimaculoides
GGGTGTTTTCAGGATTTTATATAGATTTCTTTGATGATCTTTTTATTTATTACCTCCGTCTTAGCGAAGGCGGAAGTACTGTCTCCAGTCGTGTTTGTTTGTCCGTGGACAAGATATCTCAAGAACTGCTGGATAGATTCGGATGAAATTTTCAGGGATGTTTGGCCTCGTAACTCACACGAACTGGTTACGTTTTTGGGATTGATCCGGTACCGGAGAAATATTCTGGATTATTTTTCCGTTTTTTGTTTTTGTTTTTCTTTTTACTTTATTTTTGAGAGCAGTCGGGTTCATTTCTAGTAGTCTCGTTTGAGAGAGCAGTCTAGTTTGTTTCAGATATTCTCATTTTAAAAATCATCCCTGGCTAATCGTTGAGAGGACGTTGGTGCTGCCTTGGCAGAGGTTTGCGTTCTCTGGGAGCTCTTGTTAATATTACTTTTATTTAATCACTTGTTGTCGATGAATACGTAGCCGAATGTTCACATCAACACAAGCGTTGATATACAACACACTCGCACAAACACACACATACACACACACACACATACATACATATGACCGTTGACTGAACACTATTCAATTTTTTTCTCCGTGTTTTTCTCCTTGTCTCCGTATTCTTTCTGTTGAAGAGCGTAGCTCGAAACGTCAAAGACTTTCCGTATTCCCGAGCGTCATACTAATACATCCTTTTGTTATTTACACCACCTGTCCTCGTCTGTTGTTGTTTTTTCGTATATTCTCCCATATATATATAAAGGAGCACTCCGTCGGTTACGACACTCTATCTGTGTCCTTATATTTTCGAACAAGGGAGTTTAACGTCCCCACTCAGCCAAAGCTCTACTTATTAGAAATATTTCGACACACCTTCAACCGTTCCTTTCATCATTATTGATCATTATTATTGTATGTTCAATAACTTCCTTGTAACACATGCCATGGTCTTGGTAGAAATTAGTTGAGATATCTTACGTAACGCTTATTCGTAATGTTTATTCAAGCGATATATCTATATTTTTCTGTCAAATGGATGTTTTCATTGTCGACTATAAGACTTGTGTGTGATACAGCAAGTTGGTTTTATTATGTCAATTTGGCCTTCCATAGATCATATTGAATGTACAGGTGAATGGCCTTCTGTAGAATGTCAAAATCCTGTACAGGTAATCAATTATTAATTCGCTTTGGTGTCTTCTCATTATACAGTTTTACCAAGCTTAAGTGAAACTTTCGAAGTTAACGTATACATTGTATTTTCGTATGTCAGTATATGTACACACACACACACACACACACACACATACAAACATATGTAAATATGTATGTATACATATATGTATAAATATATATATATATATATATATATATATATATATATATATATATATATATATATATATATATATATATATATATATATATATATATATATATATAAATGCATGTGTCTATGTTTATGTATCAATGTATATAAATATACATATATATACATGTACATGTATGTATATAAATATACATAGCTGCCTACTTATGTATAAATGCACGTATCTATGTGTTTGTATGTGCTTGTGTGTGCACGTGTACATATATGTATAAGTATAGATAGATAGATAGATAGATAGATAGATAGATAGATAGATAGATAGATAGATAGATAGATAGACAGACAGACAGACAGACGGACGGATGGACAGACGGATGGATACGCGCACTGTTTATCTTCGTATGAACATTTATTTATCTTAATATCAATCCCTCTATCATTAAAATTTTACCTGGCTATTTTTTTCTATCCAATTAACTATTTTTCTATCTAAAAATTCGTCTGTTCAGTAATCTATATGTCTATGTACTAGTCTATGTTTTTATATATTACCTATGTGTGTATCGCTATAACTTATTCTCTTCGTTTCTCTACATCTACATATTTATATCAATCTATCTTAAATATATCTCCGATTCTCTTTATGTATCCATCCATCAATGTCGCTCCCTCAATTTTCATAATGAGCTGCATGTAGCTCTCTAAATGAC
Organism: Octopus bimaculoides; assembly: GCF_046866305.1. NCBI lineage: Eukaryota > Metazoa > Mollusca > Cephalopoda > Octopoda > Octopodidae > Octopus > Octopus bimaculoides. The sequence continues at coordinate 55,541,092 of NC_142941.1, forward strand.
GCTGAATGCTGAGTTCCTGGGACATCTGTATTCGATCGACTGGTTCCCAGTCGGGTGCCGGGCAGGCGAGCCGAACACGGTGAAGAAGAAGAAGAAACAGTTAATTATCGTCAGACAAAAATTTGGTTTCCTCCTTTTGGACGTTGTACTTAATTACATTTCATTGTTGCTCTGCTATTGTTGAGGCACTCATTGATGATATGTATATACATAGATAAACATACATATATATATATATATATATATATATATATATATATATATATATATATATATATATATATATATATATATACATACACACATAGATACATACACATTTTTGTATGTATGTATGTATGGATATATATGTATATATATATATATATATATATATATATATATATATATATATATATATATATATATACATATGCATATACATATACATATATATATATATATATATATATATATATATATATATATATATATACATAGAGAGAGAGAGGGGGAACGTATAAGAGTGTTTATATGTTCCTAAGAATATATATATATAGTAAGATAGATAGATAGATAGATAGATAGATAGATAGATAGATAGATAGATAGATAGATAGATAGATAGATAGATGTGTCTATATACATATATATATATATTCGTTCTTTTATTCTTTTATTTGTTTCAGTCATTTGACTGCAGCCATGCTGGGGCACCGCCTTTAGTCGAACAAATCGACAGTAGGACTTATTCTTTGCAAAGTTACGGGGACGTAAACACGCCAACATCGGTTGTCGAGCGATGGTGGGGCGACAAACACAGACACACAAACATATACATATATATATAAGACGGGCTTCTTTCAGTTTCCGTCTACCAAATCCACTCAGAAGACACTTGCCCAAGGTGCTACGCAGTGAGACCGAACCCGGAACCATGTCGTTGGTAAGTAAGCTTCTTACCACACAGCCGCCCCTGCGCCTAGATATGTATATATCAAACCTAAAATGGTTTCTTTAAAAATAGCATGTGCCCAGTATGATAAGTATACACTTGAGCTTATATGTTTAATACAGATTGTCAGACACACAGACAGTTTAACAAGTATAAGATAAGAAAAAGGAATAACCGTGTCTGTTTTTATGTATATATTATTAGGTCCATATACGAATATAGATAGATAGAGAGAGAGAGAGAGAAAGAGACAGACATACGTATATAGTTATAAATATACATACATATATATATATATATATATATATATATATATATATGAATATATGTATATGTATGTGAGCGTGTGTTTATGTATATATATGTATATACATACATATAATAGATGTATCTATGTATATAAGAATATATATATATATAATAGATATACCTATGTATATGCTGATATAGCGGCATACATGAATGCCAAAGTAGATACACACGTATGCATTGTCTTGTAGAGTAAGCGTCAATGCATTTTATGTAAGTTATGAACGTATGCAGATACAGCAATACTTGCATTTGTGTATGTGTGTGTGTGTGTGTGTGTGTGTGTGTGTGTGTGTGTGTGTGTGTGTGAGAGAGAGAGAGAGAGAGAGAGAGAGAGTTTCTGTGTCTGTGTGCGTGTACGTATGCATGTATACATATGCATATATGTATGTGTACATACATATATATATATATATATATATATATATATATATATATATATATATATATATATATATATATGTATGTGCTTGCGTTTGCATAATTTCATAGAGAAAACAACAACTGCAAATGATTTCTATTAGAAATCAATATACGGAATATGCTGCGAGGCGTCCCGGTTAGAGTAGAGCTGAAAAGATCTGGCTGTCCGAAACAGCTGTATTTCAGTCGCCAAATGCATTCCATGGTAAAACATGGTCTTCACTCGAAGATTTTCTAGAACAAAGGTAAATACGCTCTCACACTTAAAATTCATCCATCGGATTGCCGATAGGAACTTATCATAACTTTATTTATCTTAACTAAAAGAGAACACAATTGCAATACAACTGCGCAATTCCCGCAACTCATCCTTTTCTGTCTTCACTATTCTATATTCAACAGAATACATAAATACATATATGCATCAATACATATATGTATATATATATATATATATATATATATATATATATATATATATATATATATATATTCACACACACATGCATGTATATATATACATACATACATACATACATACATACATACATACATACATACATACATACATATATACATACATACATACTTACATACATACAAATATATATAAAGGCACACATATATATATATATGAATATATGTGTATGGAGGGATATATATATATGCCTATATATGTGTATATAAGCATATAGATATATAGATCTATATACACATATATATATATATGTATACATATGTATATTATATAAATGTATGTGTACATATATATATATCGATAGATAGATAAAAAGAAAGAGAGAGAGAGAGAGAGAGAGAGAGAGAGAGAGAGAGAGAGAGAGAGATAGAGAGAGATAGAGAGAGATAAGGTCGTAGGCAGGCAGGCGGGCAGGCGGGTATCTACTTACGTATGTACATAGAGAGATCGCTCTTTTCCTACTGGCACGTAAGACGAAACTAAGCGAAGCAAAATAAACTTTTCCAATGCTACTAATGCAAAGAAAAATATTGTCGCTACGTGGTTGAGTATATATGCGAGTGTGTGACCGTGTGTGTGTATGTGTGTGTGTGTGTGTGTGTGTGTGTGTGTGTGTGTGCGGGCGCGTTCGTGCATGTGTCTTTGTATATGTACGCACCTGCGTGCGTGTGTATGTATTCGTTATGAATAATATCAGTCAATTTCGGTATATATATATATATATATATATATATATATATATATTAGAGCGATTCGCTCTTATTTCTAGCAGTGTAGGTGTTTGTAACACCCTCAATCATATTTAATGGTAGTTATAGTTTTCCTCTTTAGTAGACATTTGCTTACTGCTGCATAACTCAATTATTATACCCACGCACACACACTCACTATTTCTCTCTCTCTCTCACACACACACACGCGCACACACACACACACACACACACACACACACACACACACATATATATATATATATATATATATATATATATATATATATATATATATATATATATATATATATGGGTGTGTGTGTGTGTAAAGGCAAATTTCCAAAATTTGTTAATAGGGATATACAATCCTAGCGGATACCGTTGTTCGCTTTTACTAGTTAACAATGCTGGTTAAAACCAAAAGTAATCCAGATACACCCAAAACACACAACATACCGTTATTGATTCAAGACCCAAGAGTGATAAACCACCTCAATCCTACAAAAGAAACAAGTGCAAAAAGGCAACCAAATTTTAAACAAAAACTTACCAACTCGTAACTATCGACTACAAACTCACTCCAACAGGTAAAAAGTGTTGCCGATTCTACTGTGAATCTTACGAGAATCGGATTGAGGACACAACTTACAAATTTAAATCAGGACAATTTTTATGTAAAAAAAAAAAAAAAAGCATTTTACTTGTTCTTCAAGAAATTTAATTTGTATTGGATGCCGGGAAGACTACGTTGGGAAATCTAAACTCACTTTACGTATGAGATTAGATATTCATCGACAACAAATACGGAATGACAAAACAAGACAAGCATCACTTAGTAAACATCTGGACATATGCGCGAAAACCAAATCTTGTCGGAGTTATTCTGAGCACTTCTCCTTGCAGCCCTGTATAAAATCTATTGGTTTCCTAATAAGAAACCATTAATATTATATATAGAGAGAGAGAGAGAGGGGGGGGAGAGAGAGAGAGAGGGAGAGAGGGAGAGAGGGAGAGAGAGAGAGAGGGAGAGAGGGAGAGAGAGAGACATATCTAACTACCTGTTTTATATATATATATATATATATATATATATATATATATATATATATATGAAGTAGATAGATAGATATATGTCTGTTTAATTATTTTAAAACAGGTGAACGCATTGCACCCTGCATACACACGCACACAGACACATGCACGTACACACTTAATGGAGAATTAAAATTGCTTTCAAAACAGAAACAGGCGCACACAGTGCACCTTGCTGCGAAAGATCACAAGTGCAACTCTGGTATAACGAAAACATTCCGGATTGTTCAATATCGAAGCATTTTTTGATTCACCTCAGAAATCTCGCGGCGTAAATACGGATTATATACGGCGCAGCGATCAAAAGCGTCTGGCGAGACGTTCTTCCGTTATCTCGTATTCTTGTTGTAGTTGTGTGTGTGTGTGTGCGAGCGGATATTTCTGTGTTTGTATGTCTATCTGTTCTATGCTGTCATTACGTTTTGCGTTCTGACTAGTATTATTGGTTTCTCTGCTACCCTTGTTGTTGTGGTGGTTGTTGCCGTTGTCACCGTGATTGTTTTTGATGTTATTGTTGTTCTCAATGCTGTCATCGCCATCTTCGTTGTCGTTGTAGTTGTGGTTGCTGTTGCTGTCTTTATTGTTGTCATCGACGTCATTGCTGTTGCTACGGTCGTTTAGGCCTAGCTCAGCCCTCGTTGGTGTTAACGTCGTTGATTTTGTTGTTGGTGGTAGTAGTGGTGTTGTTGTTGTTGTTGGTGGTGGTGGTGGTGGTGGTGGTGGTGGCGGCGGCGGCGGCGGCGGTGGTGGTGGTGGTTAAAGAGGATATATGTCTGGAAAATTCAAAGCGAGGCTTCGACGCTGGAGAGAGACGGTCTTTCATATTTGAAATTGAATTTGGTAAAAAAAATTTTTTATTTTTTTATGATTTATTTATTTTAAAAGAACGGAAAGAGAAGGAAAAAAACGAGAAAAATACAAATAAACGAATTGTACAAATAGTGAAAAATCTAATTTCTTAGTGTTTGAGTGGATGGTGAGGGATGGGGAGAAGAGCGGGATGGGGAGAAGAGCGGGATGGTTCCGCGGCGGGGTCGGTGTTACGGTTTGACGAATGCTGTAGATATGAAAGAAATGTGTGTGTGTGCGTGTGTGTGTGTGTGCGTGTATGTGTGTGTACGTGTGTGTGTGTGTGTATGTGTGTGTGTGCGCGTGTGAACGTGAGAATATGTGTTATGCGTGTATATGTGTGTGTGCATAAGTGTGTGTGTCCACATGTTTCAATCGTGGGTATGTGTGAGCGTGTGTAGTATATACGTGTGAGTACCTGTATATGTGTGTGCATGTGTATGAGTGCGTATGTGTCTATGTGTTATGCGTATGTTTGTGTGTTTATGCTCATGTATGAGTGTGTATGCATATGCACAAGTGTATGTGTATATATATGCGTGAATTTCGACGCATATGAGCGAGTGTGTTTGTATATGTGTGAGTGTATGTGTGAGCGTGTGTGTGTTTGAGTGTGTGTATGTGTGTGTGTGTGTGTGTGTGTGTGTGTGTGTGTGTGTGTGTGTGTGTGTGTGTGTGTGTGTGTATGTGGTATCCTAGCGTCCAGTCAACTGTATATAACTATGTATATTGATAATTCATGAAGACAGAAGTAAATGCATTAATAAATATACATATGTGTGTATGTGTGTGTGTGTGTATGAATGCATATATGCACATATGTACGTAGGTACATACGTACCTCGGATGTATGTTTTTACGAACGTTTGTATGCATGTACGTAAGTGTGAATGAATGTAATTACGCATGTACTTAAATATTTGTGTCGATGTATGCATATACTTATGCTATCGTGTATGTACATGTGCATGCATGCGTGTATGCACGTATGTGTCTATGCTCGTACGTATGTACGCGTGTATTTGTGCATATAGCTAAACAGTGAGGTAGCTAATCTCATAGGTAGATGACTACCTTAATACCTGAGTAAATAGGGATGTGGGTAGGCAGATATGCAGGTAGGGATGGAGGGGTGGATGGTGGGACGAAGGGACGGAAGGACGGAGGGACGGGGTTGGGAGGGAAGGAAGGGGAGAGGTATGTAGAATGGTGTGTAGGTAGGTAGGTAGGTAGGTAAGAAGAAATGTGGGTGGGTAAACCTAAACCCTAAACCTGATCCTATTCGGAACCCCGACCCTCTATCTAACCCTAAACTTAACCCTAACTCTAAACCTATCGCTAACATACATAACAGCACACTGTGTGCTTTTGAATGAGTTTGTATGTGTATCACCCGGCATGATACGGGTGGTCCTTGGGCCGCTCCAGTGACATATAATTCTTTTATGTGAGAAAAGGTCGTGGCTGTATGGTTCACTGTGCGACACCTTGGTAAAGTATCTTCTACTATGGCCCGGGGTCAACGAATGCCTTGACAAATTGGGCAGGAGGAAACTGTGTGGAAAGGGGTCGTATGTGTGTTGTACCTTAGTTTTTCCACCTCCCTGCCGTTTCACAACCAGAGTTATATGGTTTACGTCCCCGTAATATAGCGGTTCGGCAAAAGGTCCCAATAGAATAAGTACCAGACTTTAAAAACCCTCCATGTAAAACCTTTCATTACTTATCTGCAACATACTGTATTACTACCAAAACTCAACAATTAGACACGCACGCGGACACATTCGTTTAGTTTACTGACTTATCGCATACGCCCATCAAGAGGGATAATGTAAAAATATATATATTTATTCGACCCCAGTAAGATGCGAAACAAAATCACAAACAACGTTTGAAGCCGGGTTGGGTTCGCTTTTAATTCTTCCAAATCAAAATGAATCTCTGTAAATAATAATTTGGCAACACTTTTGTTCCTAATTAATTATGTGCGATTCTTTTTTTTTTCTTTTTTTTTTTTGCTTTTCATTTTAATAATTTATTAATATATGATTGATTACATCTAAAAGAAGTTGCTTTTTCTTCTTCATTCACCTTAGATGAACGCAGCTCTGACAAGGAGGAATTGATGTCTTTAAATGGTGTCCATCGATCATTGTGTGCTTCAGCTCTCAACCGTAACACTCTCCCGTTCGGTATGGTCGGCCAAATCGCTGCTCATCATCTCGTCCTAACTTCCAGCTGAACTCCTCTCTCTAGTTCTATAACCAGTAAGAGGTACTTTCTGTTGCCTCTTCCTAAATGTGACAGATAATTATATGTTTCATTTTTTGGTACAAGGCCAGCAATTTCGGGGGAAGGGATAAGTCGATTACATTGACCTCCAGTCTTCAGCTGGTACTTATTTTATCGATCATGAAAGGATGAAAAATAAAGTCGACCTCGGCGGAATTTGAACTCAGAACGAAAAGACGGATGAATTGCCGCTAAGCATTTTGTTCGGGGTGTTAACGATTCTTTTCTACTCTAAGCACAAGACCTGAAACTTTTGGAGAAGGGGCCAGTAGATTAGATCGACTCCAGTACGCAACTGGTACCTAATTTATCGACTCCCGAAAGTATGAAAGCAAGGTCAACCTCGGCGTAATTTGAACTCAGAACATAAAGACGGATGAAATGCCGCTAAGCATTTTGTCCAGAGCGTGCTAACGAGTCTGCCAGCTCGCCGCCTCATGGAAGATAATTATTAATAAATTTACTAAAGCGGCAAATGTCGGAATCGGTAGAACTTCGTTGTATTCTTGCGGCACTTTACGTTCTGAGTTCAAATTTTGTTGAAGTCAATTTTGGCTTTCATCTTTTCAGAATCGATAAAATAAATTACTAGTCAAGTACCGGGAAAAATCGTATCGACTACTTCTCCGCAGTTGGCCTTGTGCCTAAATTAGAAATCATTATCAGAAAGGCGGTCAACTGTCAGGATTGTTAGAGCGCTGGGAAAAGCGTTTTTCTTGTATTTCTTTTTGATTCATTGTGTCCTGAGTTCAGTACTCTTTACGTCCACCGAGGTTGACTTTGCCGGAGTCGATAAAATAAGTACCCGTTGAGGTCTGGAGTACTCCTTTCTCCCGAACTTGCTGGCCTTGTGCCAAAATTTGAAACCATTATTAAAAAAGCAGTCTACAGACGGAATTGTTAGAACTTCGGAAAAAGTGCTTTGCTGTGTTTCTTTCTGTCCTGCGATCAAATTTCACTGAAGTCAACTTTACTTTTCTTCCTTTTTAAGTGGATGAAATAAAGTACTAATCAGATATTAGGGGTCTATGGTATTGACTGGTCCCGTCCCCTCAAAATTACGAGCATTGTACATATATTAAGGATCATTAGTAATGGATTAATAGAAAAAATAAACAGAATCTCTTTTAGCTAAGGCAGGAAAGGTGGTTACCTTCAAGAGTAAATCGAAACTGAATTCTACAGTGAGATATCTCATTGGTTGTTGTGAGCTTGGCAACGTCAGTAGAATAACGCACAATAAACCATTGTGGTATTTTGTTATACTCCTTTAAGTTTTAAGTTCAAATCACGCCACAGTAACCTTTGTCTTCGTCTTTTTTTTTTGTTCTTTTCAAAATCGATCAAAAAAATAAGAAAAAGATATACTGATACCAGGTGAGTATTGGAATCTTATCTAAACAATTATACCTCCCCGCATTACGTATGGTTCTTTTGCACGCAAGTTAGAATTTCAATATATAATTCATCAAATGTAAATCAAATTAAAAACAAGTAAATGACAAACAAAAAAGACCACAAAAATGTAGTAGTGAGAATAATTGAGCAATAAAGACATGGCAATACAAGAGCAGAACAAACTGACATAACATTTGCGCTTTAATACAAATATGTAACGTTAACTTTTCATCACCTGCGGAAACAACGGGGGGTTTCATGATTTTTTTTTCTCTGAAGAAACACCGCCATGATACTATGTTTATCGTGTGTACATTTACATATATAAATTTATACATAGACATGTATGTGTATATATATATATATATATATATATATATTCTTTGTGTGTGTTGTTCTTTCTTGCTTGTTTATTTACTCAATATTCCATTCAACCAACCAATATTCAAGAGAATATAGCTTTCCGCTTTATTCTGTTATTATTATACAGTTAACATTATCGGACGGGATGAGAAAACAATGAAAGCATTTCTATGTTTCTATGTTTCTCTGTTTCTCTGTTGTGTAGAATCACAAAAGATATTAAGTTTGTTCTCTGTTAAAAATTAGCTGCGAATTACAGTGAATTTTCTTTATACCGTTCATGTTGTTGTTGTTGTTGCTGCTGCTGCTGTTGGTGTTGTTCTTGTTGTTGTTGATGTTGTTATTATCGTTGCCTTGTGTCTGAATGTGAAACAATTATTTTTGTTGATGTTGTAGATGTTGTAATCATCAGCAATATTCTTGAGAATCATCATCATCATCGTCAACATCATCATCATCATCATCATCATCATCATCATCATCATCATCATCATCATCATCATTATCATCATCGACACCATCATCATGGTCGTCGTTACCGTCGTCATCATCATCATCATCATCATCTGATTGTAATAACAAGCGGTTAGCCTGGATATTGCTTCGAGTGTAATGGTTTTCTATTGCTACAGGTAAAACGTGTGCATTTGTGTGTGTGTATGTATGTGTGTGTACGCGCGTATGTGTGTATGTGTGAATATTTTGTGTGTGTGTGTGTGTGTGTGTGTGTGTGTGTGTGTGTGTCTCTGTGTGTGTGTGTCTGTGTGTGTGTGTGTGTGTGTGTGTGTGTGTGTGTGTGCGCGCGCGTTTATGTGCTTGTATAGTTGTGTTGCATTGATATATGTTTCTAACGGAAATGTGTGTGTGTATGTGTTATAGGTATGTGTACATGTGTGTATGTGTATGTGTGTGTGTGTGTGTGAGTATGTGTCTATGTGTGCATCTATGCACCTGAATAGTTGTGTTGTTGTATTGATACGTGTTACTAACAGCATGGACTGTTTTGTTTGAGTGTGTGTGTGTGTGTGTGTGTGTGTGTGTGTAAATGTGAGTATGTACGTGTGTGTGCGTGTATGCGCGTGTTTTTCTTTGGTGTGTGCGTGTGTGTATAAATGTGTGTATGTACGTGTGTGTGTGCGCGCGCAGGTTTTTGTTTGTTGTGCATATGATTGTTGCTTTCGACTAAATGTTATGTATGTGAAATAGTTTGTGCATTTAATGTATATGCATATATATAAGAATGTGGTTTTCTATAGCATAAGATGTGTACGTGTGTGTCTGTATGTGTGTGTGCGCGCGAGCGTGTAGTGTGTGTGTGTGTGTTTTATACGTCTATGTAATTATTGTTTTGTGCGTTTTGATATGGATGCGTATCATTTTACCTGTATGCATGCATGTATGTATGTATACATGAATGAATTTATATTCATGTATGGATTAATGAATGAATGAATATATGTATGAAAGTATGTATGTATGTTTGTTTGCATGTATGTATGTATGTATGTTCTTTTCTATTTTGAATTACTTGAAGTCTTCCTGTAAGGAAAGATCTGTTTTCTGCCAAAGATACAAAACTTCATTAACGGAATATAGATAATAAAGCAATGTTAAA
>NC_142941.1:55556557-55559057 GCF_046866305.1 Octopus bimaculoides
AAAGTGTGTGTGTGTGTGTGTGTGAAGATAAGCGGTAAAGGATTTTGAGAAATGTAAAATCTTCATTTGCCGGTTTCTCAGTCACACCCTTTGCACATTTATTTCTAATTTCTCGAAATAAGGATCTCGTGAGAAACGTCAGAATTCAACACTTGTCATGGCATACAAATATCTTTTACTAATTTTATTAACATTTTTGATTGAGGCTTTATTTTTTGTTAGGTTTTTTTTCTCTTTTTTAATGCGGGTTATCACTGCTTGCCTCAGATTTTAGGTGCTGTATTTTCGTTTGGAATTTTCTTGTAATTGCCAATCTATTTCGTTAGCATTCGTGTGAATGACTTTAATTTGGAGCAAATTACAGTCAGTATTCAAAAATATGCATGATACCTGTCTACATTATTTACAATCGACAACAGTCCCAGCGATTCATTCCATGTACAATCTACGCATTAATCAACGAAGGGATCCCTTCGTGGTCGCTTGGCCAAGCAGAAATAGCAGTGATATATTACTCAAAACAGAACCTGTTTTCTCAGGTAAAGAAGGATACATATGGCAATGTGGTCTCTGGCATATACAATACAGGAGAAGCACGGGTTGAACACCTTCAATAAGAAGTCTATGTATATATATTATATATATATATATATATATATATATATATATATATATATATATATATATATGCGTGGCATGTATATTCATAGATAGATAGATAGATAGATAGATAGATAGATAGATAGATAGATAGATAGATAGATAGATAGATAGATAGATAGGCAAATTATACGTTTTGATTACGACTAATCAAAAACCTTCTCCTTATGACGTAGATTTCGGAAATCAAATCCGTTTCGGAGCCTTTCGGTGGCATATACATACACACATACACACTCAATTATATATTAGCTATATAAATATATATGTGTCTGTTTGTATGTATATAGACATATATGTATGTATGTATGTATGTATTTGTGTATGTGTGTGTGTCTACGTGTTTGTGTGTCTGTGAGTATCAAATTATCAGACACCTTTGCTTGTATACAATACGTACATTCCTGTATATCTTTCTATTTATCTATCAAATATCTGTTTGTCTCATTAACATTTACGCTACAGCGTTATCACGAACAAATCCTCTTAAATAACTCTATTTTTAACCATTATGAAGCCATTTTCAGAACATACTAACAAACGAACAAAACAAAACTGATGTATTAACAGCATTAATACGACTATTGAACACGGGATTTACTGATTTACAGATAGTCATGCAACTATAGATAACCTTTACATTTTGCCAGTCATGTAGTTTGGAATATATATGTCCTGTGGTGAAATGTTTCCGGATCAGGTTAAGGCGCCGTATGAACACGAGCACAAGATTTGCCGATATTCATTCTGAACTGCGTTGCATAACCCTTGACTAATATATGTTGCCGTTGAGACGCAAAGCAAGATAACGAACAGCAAATCGTTCGTTTGTCGATAATAGCGTCCATTTTGTTGATTCATCGACGACAGTTTCAGCTTAGCTTGAAATAAACGCTGAACAAACTCTAGCTAATAAGTCGTGGCGAACTGGCAGCAGTTATATTAAGATGCATTGTTGTAGGTGATCGTGATGTGAGGTGCAGAAGGTAAGGGTGGAGATGGAAATGTATTATTGCGTTTTAATATTTTTGTATTGTATTTATGTCGAGTGTGCATAGCAGGCAGAGTATTGTATCGTATCGTATTGATGGTGCCATTCATTATTTGTGTTAGTGGGTTAGTATTGATGATGGTATTAGATCTTCGTGATTATGTTAGTATTGGCTCTGATGTTGGTGGTGGTGCTTATAGGGGGGGGGGGGCGATGGTGTACTTTCATTTTCGCCTTCTTCCGCTACTACTACGTCACCTGCTGCAACTATTTTTTCTTCTTAAATTTTTTTTTAGCCCCAGCTTAGTCCCGAACGAGCAGACATGTGCTCAAAGGCGTTCCAACCATGATCATCCACTTTTTTGTTTATACAGAACTACATTTTCCAATGTGTCCTTCCTTCCTGTCTTTAAAGTGGTAGATGCGATCTGAAGTTGTGATTTCCAGCTGTTTCCAATTCATTCTTTGGCTCTTATTTAACTATGTTCAAACGCAAGCAACCGCTTAACTCTGACGTCGTTGTTTCCGTCGTTGTTATCGTTGTTGTTGATGTTGTTATTGTTCTCGAACTTGTTTAGCTCCACGTCATTCCTAATTAGGAGTGGGGGTGGAATATGACGACCTACCTGCAGTCGTGAACTATGAAGATTTGAAACCGTATATAAACTGGTAAAACGTAAGTGAGCTTTTTAATATTTTTGGAAAGACTACACACATGATACTACAAAAGAAAAAAAAAGATATAAAAACTTTAATAAAAACAGTTAAATGGTTCTGCTCGAGAGTGGGGTTCGAGTAGCCTTCATTAATTATAATCCTTCATTAATTATAATCCTTCATTAATTATAA
>NC_142941.1:55569057-55576557 GCF_046866305.1 Octopus bimaculoides
CGCTAGCGAGTGTGTGGTGAGTCAAGGTGTAAGGTGAATTCCAAGAACAATTTATTCCAATGAATATTAGTTTATTTCACTGACGATCATTCATAATGTGCACAGCAATACGACTATATGAAGAATCCATTTCATTTGAGGAGTATCAACAGTCTTAGTAATCTTGTTTCGTTGTCAACGATCAATTCTTCTGTTATTTTTACTTAAACAGCTTTTGACTTTAAAAAGAAAAAAAAAACCTTTAGCTTTCGAATAAATATAATAAAGATAAATTGAAAACATACTAATAGCCTTTATGTGGTCGTTTGACAAGCTAGAAATAGCAGTAAAATCTCCATAAAATTTCCATAAAATCTACTCAAATTTACTCCATAAATCTACTCAAATTTACTCCATAAATCTACTCAAATTCTTCCTATATCCATCACAGCCCCATTTTGCCATCATCAGTTGGTTGCGATATATTCAACAATACAAAACCGTTATTGTTACTGAGTTTTTACGTGCCAGTGTGACTACAACGTTTCAATACGCCAGTATCTACAGACATCAGTCAAAAATATTATTTACATTTGATTTTAAATGTTGTTAACTTCTAGTGTATACATTTTACAAAGAGAGAGAGATACTATTTGAATTTTCTTAAATTTTCGGCTAGTCTAGATAAATTCTAGTGTTTTTTTTTTTAAGTTGTAACGATGCCGGGCTGTATAAGAAGCAGTGATATCCTCATATGGCACACTCTATCACCTGCTGATGAAAGCGATGCGTGTGTGTATAATTTTATATGCACATTTCCCATACAAGTGAAGATCGAAATCCATGTGAATGATATATAGGATATGTATAGTTTTTTTTTAATGTATACTAGCTTGATTTATTTTCTCATGTCATTTAAGCAGTTTATATGTGTGCATGTGTGTATGTATACATATATGTATGTATGCGCATGCATGAAAGTATATATATATATATATATATATATATATATATATATATATATATATATATATATAATATAGGTCTTCATGTATATACATATAATTATACATATATATGTATGCACACATGTATATACATATTTATAAATACATACATGCATATATATGCGTCTATTATTTCCCAGCATATAACCGAAAACTGTCTATTTGTCAGCCATATTCTTTTATTTATTATCTCGTCTATTGATCTTGCTATCTCACTACATATATATATATATATATATATATATATATATATATATATATATATATATATATATATATATATATATATATATATATATATATATATATATATATATACATATATACATACGTATCTTTATACAGGTATATCTACATACATATGCATACACTGATTTACATACATATATTAGTATGTTTGTGTTCATGTATGTTTGTGTTCATGTATACAATGTATGCGTTTGTTTGTAGGTAACTATACTGTATATATATACAGATACGTATATATGTCTATTATATTTCGAAATATGCATTATATATATATATATATATATATATATATATATATATATATATATATATATATATATATATACATTCATTCATTGACATGTGTATATGTATATACACGCATTTATCCATATTAATGCTTAGTGGTTTATCTTTACAAAATTGTGACAGAAAATAAATAACTCCTTCCAAGTATGCCACTCAAAATGTGGTTTCCGTTTCTGCTAGGGAATAAAAAGAAAACAACCGCGTGGAAACAGAAGTGAAATAAATGAAGAATAAAAGCATAGAAAGAAACATAAGCGTTGAGAACCGGCCTCACCAATTCAGTCTTCAATTCAACTCTATGAAATCTGATAACTCAATTTGTCAAAGTTGATTTATTTAGAAAATGAAATTTATTGTATGTAATATGTAGATTTTTATGTGTTATATTTCTCCGTGCGTGTATGAATATGCATGTGTGTGTGTGTGTGCGTGTGTGTGCGTGCATGTGTGTGTGTTTTTGTGCGCATATTTATATGCACTTATGTATTACATACATAAATTATGTCTGTATAGATATATGTGTGCGTGTGTCTGTATATATATATATATATATATATATATATATATATATATATATATATGTATACCCGCAAACTTATACACATATACGTGTGTACACACACATATATATATATATGTATGTAATATATGTATATATATATATGTGTATGTATATGTATGTATATATATATGTTTGTGTATGTATATATATATGTATATATGTATGTGTATATATATGTATGTATATATATATATATGTATGTATATATATGTGTGTGTGTGTATTACATATGTGCGTGCATGTATATATATTTATGTACATGCATGTATGTATTGTGTGTGTATGTATATATATTGTGCGTGTGTGTGTATATGCGTGTGTGTATGTGTGTGTGAGTGTGTGTGTGTGTGTGTGTGTGTGTGTGTGTGTGTGTGTGTGTGTGTGTGTGTGTGTGTGTGTGTGTGTGTTCCTATTTCATTCGATTACTGCCATATAAAATCAGCTCCTGCGTTTTCCTGGAAAGGTCACAGTTCACCTTGTTTAATACATATTCAGTGACAGTGGCTCGGTTAGAGTCAATGGCGATGGAGATGCCGGTGCCATTGACAACGCTGCTGCTGCTGCTGCTGATGATGATGATGATGATGATGATGATGGTGCTAGTGATGATGGAAATTGAAATCTATTATACCTTCTGTTTCGCAGAATCACTTCAGTTTATTTTTGTCTTTCTCTTCCTCCTTACCAGCACCACCACCATTAACACCACCACCACCACCGCTGCTATCATTTCTCCCTATGACTAGCTGTAGCAGCAGCAGTGTCACCATCTTTATTACCTCCGAGTTCGTTGTCATCACCGTGATTATTATGATTATAAATCGGTAACATCACCGCCATCATCATCATCATCATCATCACCCCCATCATCATCATCATCATCATCATCACCCCCATCAATATCATCATCATCATCACCCCCATCATCATCATCATCATCATCATCATCATCATCACCCCCATCATCATCATCATCATCATCATCACCCCCATCATCATCATCATCATCATCATCATCACCCCCATCATCATCATCATCATCATCATCACCCCCATCATCATCATCATCATCATCATCATCATCATCATCATCATCATCGTCGTCGTCGTCGTCATCACCACCACCAACCATCATTACATTCGTCATCACCATCATCATCGTCATCATTCCTTTTCAGTTTTACACGTCGCCCTGCATGACATGCTTGTGTCTTATGATGTCAGTGCCAACAGGAAGATGGCGCTGGATTTGCAAGGAGTGAAAGAAAGAAAGAAAGAAACAAACAAACAAACAAACAAACAAGAAAGAAACAAAGAGATTTTAGTGCATAGGCGCAGGCATGTCTGTGTAATTAAATCCGCTTAGCTACCACGTGGTTTTGAGTTCAATTCCACTGTGAAGTAGTGTTTTACTGTAGCCCTGGGGCCGACTAATGCTTTATTAAATTTGGCACTTGCTTTGTGTTGTGTGTGTGTGTGTGTGTGTGTGTGTGTGTGTGTGTGTGTGTGTGTGTGTGTGTGTGTGTGTGTAAGGGGTGGCTATGCTTAATTTGACATTGCATAAAAGGAAAAGAAAACAATATCCCTTCAAAAAAATAAAAGTATTTTAAAAAATCAAAAAATATCAACTAAATTGTGTCTTGGAGGTAACAGTTTCCTCAAAGGAGCCGCTCTGTTTCAACTACGGCCTTAAGACGGCTCCAGAACCTGGCGCGTAATTTCTTTACTTTCTCCCTGTGAAGATCTTCGAACACCTTGATCTTGGCCACCAGCTCGGCCTTGCTGTTGCAGGCAGACCGATCGGTGTCTTCCGCAGTCAAACCTTACACGTGGGGTTACAATCTAGGGAATTTGATGACCAGCAATTGAGGCCGGTGAAGCCGTAGAAATTCTTTGACAAGCACTTTTGTCTCTTTCCTACGTATGCATATATATATAATTGATATATGAAATATATATATCAGGAGGGAGTACGTACGAATACGAGTCCAGTTGCTTGCTAGAAAGAGACGCTAAAGTCTGAAAACTACCTAACATATCACCATAAAGACAGTTGGACTCGTATTCGTACGCGTTCCCTCCTGATATATATTTTTATATATCAATTTCTAAATTGATTAATTTTACCTTAATCGGTTGATTGCATGCTACCTACCTGATAAAATCTAACGTAGATTTTATCTACGTTTTTTATAATTTTATAAAATAATTTTTATAAAATATTTTATATTTTTTTATAATTTTTTTATAAAATATATATATATATAGGCACAGGAGTGGCTGTGTGGAAAGTAGCTTGCTTACCAGCCACATGGTTCCGGGTTCATTCCCACTGCGTGGCACCTTGGGCAAGTGTCTTCTACTATAGCCTCGGGCCGACCAAAGCCTTGTGAGTGGATTTGGTAGACGGAAACTGAAAGAAGCCTGTCGTATATATGTATATATATATATGTGTATGTGTGTATGTGTTTGTCCCCCAACATCGCTCGACAACCGATGGTGATCTGTTTACGTCCCCGTAACTTAACGGTTCGGCAAAAGTGACCGACAGAATAAGTACTAGGCATCCAAAGAATAAGTCCTGGGGTCGATTTACTCGACTAAAGGTGGTGCTCCAGCATCGCCACAGTCAAATGACTGAAACAAGTAAATATATATATATTAAATTCAAATTACGATAAACGTAAACAAACAAACGAAGTTTGCTTTAGAAGCGTTGAGATGTCTTTTAGAAAGTTAAAGAAGTGATTTTAAATTCTCAAACGCAGGATAATGCTAATAATATAGCCTGGACAGGATAAACTACCCCTATTTTGCTGAAAAAAGTGTGGGCGGCCAGCTATGAGACGTGGTTTAGTGGTTAAGGTATCCGGTTCGCGATCATGGTGGTGGTGGTGGTGGTGGTGGTCTTGACGATGATGAAGATTATGATGGCGCTGATGATGATGACGAAATCGATCACGTTAATAATGACGACAACGACGACGTCGTCGACGACGAGGAGGAGGAGGAGAAGGAGGATAGTGTTGATGATGATGATGATGATGATGAACACGCTGTCATCAGTGATGATGATGATGATGATGAGAATAATGATAACGACGACGTTGATGATGAAGAGGAGAAGTAGGAGGATAGTACTGGTGGTGGTGGTGGAGGCGGCGGCGGCGGTGGTAGCGGTGGTGGTGGTGATTCTGGCAGAGGTGGTGGTAATGATGATAATGATGATGATGATGATGATGAAGAGGAGAAGTAGGAGGAGGAGGATAGTACTGGTGGTGGTAGAGGCGGCGGTGGTAGCGGTGGTGGTGGTGATTCTGGCAGAGGTGGTGGTAATGATGATGATGATGATGATGATGATGATGATGATGATGATGATGATGATGCCGACCACCATGACAACGATGACTTGCAAGTAGTCGTGGAAAGTTAGTTCACTATGCGGTTTGCGTCTGAGTTCGCTGAAAGCTTAGTACTTGAAACTGGTAATATTTTCTCATTAATTCCCTGTCTGGTTCAGTGTTTATCTTACTTACTAAACAAAGAAGACATTTATACGCCATCTTCAGAAATAGATATTCACTGCCGTATTTCGTGTGCTGTATGGCATTTCATTTAAATGTATAAAGCTTCTTGGCCGTTTAACGCATATATTTAAACATTATAAGCTACGTATACGTATCCTAAAATATGTATGTTTACATACAGCTAAAGACAAGCAAACACACACAAACACACATACTCATACAAACAAACACACACACAGAGATACATACACACATACACACGTATGTTTATACATATACATTACATAGATGTGTGGCTGAGTGAGCGCTATATATAATAGCACTGCTCATGCGACTTACAGCAAACACAAGGTTCAATTCTCTTAGGTTTTTTAACATCTTTCAATATATATATATATATATATATATATATATATATATCGTAAGAAACACCCCGAAACAGCCCGCATTCTCTCCTGGTGTATGCGTGTGTGTGTGTGTGCGTGTCTACTGAATATATGTTGGTTCGGGACTTCTAATTAGGAATATATATATATATATATATTATATATATATATAAATATATATATATATATATATATATATATATATATATATATATATATATATATATATATATATATATATATATATATATATATATATATATATATATATATATATATATATATATATATATATTCTTATCTTTCAGTAAAAGATTAAGAAAGAAAAGTTACTGAAAAGCGATATTCGTTAAATCAGTCAGAAATAGTTTCTAAACCAGTCAAAATAGCTTTCAGCTAAAATACAACCAATAAGATTAAACAGACCAAAAAACAAACGTATATATATATATATATATATATACAGAGACACATATACACACACACATACATATGGATGTTTGTATGTAAATATATACATATATGTGTATGTGTGTATGGGTGTTTGGGTGTGTGTGTGTTTGGTTGTGTTTGTGTGTCTATCCTTATCATTTAGAGCTGATCGCAATTGCCATAGGGTATTCGTGTGTTCTTCTCTCGAAGCAAAGATAGCATCAATAAATCTGTTATTTAATCTTGTATGGGTTTTGATGTACGTTTATTCATCTTATTAAATTATAACATTATATTCATTTATGTATATATATGTGTTTACGTATATATATATATATATATATATATATATATATATATATATATATATATATATATATATATATATATATATATATATATATATATATATATACATATATATATTAATATATATATACACATACACAGATACATATATACATATATTCATCATTTATTGTGTGTGTGTGTGTGTGTGTGTGTGTGTGTGTGTGTGTGTGTGTGTGTGTGTGTGTGTGGTGAGTCATACGCTGATGAGTATTAATTGTATGAATTAATAAATACCCTGTTTAGTTCGAGTGTGCTTTAGGGCTCATTGATAAGGTTTATAAGTTTTTCTTCCTATGTTGAGCATCTCCGATAGACACATTTTAATTAGATTTATTTTTAAATCCTTCGTTTTAATATCTTAGTCCATTCCAGGTGATTCTTAATCAGACCTCAGTGCCTGTCCATTATATTATATCGGTCATTCATAACGAAATTTGTCTTACTCGCACATCTGATGAGGTATCTAGGACCGAAACAAGGTTTCCATGCTTGAAACGTTTATATTACTGTGATGCAGTATATCAATATTTTATTTAGCTCTTTGACTGCGGAATTAAATTGCATGATCATTCCTGTAATGATGTTAATTATCCACCAGACAAAGGCGGCGAGCTGGCAGAATCGTTAACACGCTAGGCAAAATGCTCAGCGGTATTTTGCCCGTCTTTACGTTCTGAGTTCAAATTCCACCGAAGTCGACTTTGCCTTTTATCGTTTCG
>NC_142941.1:55581557-55586557 GCF_046866305.1 Octopus bimaculoides
CGATGATGATGATGATGATGATGATGATGATGATGACGACAGTGATGATGACGGTGATGATGACGGTGATGATGACGGTGATGATGGTCATGATGATCACGATGATGATGATGATAGCGATGATGATGACGATGGCGATGATCATCATCATCATTCCTCTCATCCCAATGCCACCCCTTCATCGTCTTTCTCCTGTTGCTCTTCATCATCATCATCATCACCTTCTTTCATCATCCTCATCACCGTCGTCGTCGTCGTCGTCGTCGTCATCTTCGTCATCGTCTAACATAGTTCAACATCATCATTTCAGCCAAGTTTCTTACGAAACATTTTCAAATTGCACTGTAAACAGAAGTAGCAGAAAAGCACTTGAAGCGATATTATGTATACAGCGAGAGAGGGGGGGAGGGAGAGAGAAAGAAAGAATATAAGAGCAAGAAGAACGATAGTTAGATAAAGAGGGAGATAGAGAAAAAGAGCGATTGAGAGAATGGAAAAATCTAGAGAAAGATAATTCTAAAGAAGATTCTAAAAGAAACAGGAAGAGTAATTTTCTATCCAAGCCTAACAAGACGAGAAGCCCGGAGGAAGATGTCTTTCGTTGTAAACATTTCTGCTTTTGTTTTATATTAAACTTTTACCAACAACAAATCTCAAAGATTCGTCGCCTGAAAAAGTCCAAACTTGCAAATTAACCAAATCTGATCGACTCACCACTCATTGTTTTATGTTTCTTTGTCGTTGCTGTTGTTGATGTTGTTATGTGTATTACTGTTGTTTTATGTTTGCCTATTTATAGATTTCGTTATTTTCTTGTTAGTTTTTGTTTTGCTGTATTTCATTGCTTTTGTTTTTGTTATTACCGAGTTTGTTTTGTTTTGTTTTTTCAGTTGGTGGAGTTGTTGCTAATTTTATATGCATGAACCGGAAGAATGAGTATTTTTGTTGGTTCCTATCGTTGTTATGAACATTGGTAAAGCGGTCGATAGCACACCAGGGCAAACTACTTAGCGACGTTTCGTCCATCTTCACGTTTTGAGTTCAAATTCCGCCGGGATCGACTTTGCTTTGTTATCCTTTCGGGGTCGATAAAATAAGTACCACTTTAACACTGGGCTCGATTTAATCGACAAAACCTCTCCCCCGAATTTCCTGGCCTTGTGCAGCGACCTGGTAGAATCGTTAGCACGCCGGAGGAAATGCTTATCGGCATTTCGTCCGTCTTTACGTTCTGAGTTCAAATGACACAGAGGTCGACTTTGCCTTTCATCCTTTCGGGGTCAGCAAAATAAACACCATTTAAGCACTGGGGTCGATGTAATCGACCTACCCGCTACCCCAAAATGTCTGGCCCTGTGCCAAAATTAGAATTTAATATTTGTGGCCCAAAGGCAGCGAATCATTAGCGCGTCGGACAAAAAGCTCAGACGCATTTGTTCAAGCTCTCTATGTTCTCAGTTCAAAGCCCGCCAAACTTAATTTTGCCTTTCATTTCTTTGGGGTCGATAAAATGAACTACCAGTGAAATACCGGTATCTATGTTATCGACTAACCCACTCCCTCGAAGCGCGGCATATATATATATATATATATATATGTATATATATATATATATATATATATATATATATATATATATATATATATATATATATATATATATATATGCAACAACCAACAGTAAATACGCATATCATGAAGTTATATCGACACCCACACGCATATACACTTTCCGCATACTCTCACTCTTTCTCTTTCTTTCTCTCTCTTTCTCCTTCTTTCTCTCTCTCTCTCTCTCTCTCTCTCTCTCTCTCTTCTCTTTCTCTCTCTCTCTCTCTCTCTATCTCTCTCCCTCTCTCTCTCTCTCTCTCTCTCTCTCTCTCTCTCTCTCTCTCTCTCTCTCTCTCTCTCTCTCTCTCTCTCTCTCTCTCTTTCTCTCTGTTACCTTACTGCAGGGAATTCACTAAAGGAAAAAGAACGAACTGCTCCGATGTGACACATTTAAAGGATAACATTAATTTTCCATTTTGTTTTTTTGTTTTGTTTTGTTTTGTTCTGGGTATTTTTTTGTACTTCTTATTTTTATCTTACTTGTTATTCCTCCCCCCAAAATAACACTGAAATTCTCCCCCAAAACAATAATAAAAGATCAATTATTGAAATTGTTTGCTGAAGCTATTGCCTTTATCCAACAAATCAAATTAGCGTCTCAAATCGATCGCGTGTTCGCTATCGTTTCATTCCAAATTTCCTCACAGAACGCACAGGGAATGAAACTTTAAGCAAATGTTTTATTAGCTTCTGCTGACTTGTGGGATTATGTCGAACAATCGTCGTCGAGAGGACGGGCCGCGAAATTTTTTTCCCGCGAGAGTTCCGGACCCCAGTAAACATTTGTTTAGAGTTTCATTTCCTGTGCGTTCTGTAAGGAAATTTGGAATGAAATGATAGCGAACACGCGATCGATTTGAGACGCTAATTTGATTTGTTACATAAAGGCAATATAATGAACTCATTTGCATACAGTCAACCAGATCTCACCATGACCTTGGTATACACAAACAACCACGCAGAGGCAGCCATGCGGATTACGAAGGATCAGATTCGTTCAGCTCTGATTATGCCCAGACGCAAAGCCCAACATAACATCCGTGAATGTGTTAAAAGCAACCAATCTATTGGCAAAACACACTCTACCAAGTAAAGTCAAGACGAAGAGCGGTGTTGTAAGTCGACCGATCGCCAAGTTATGCCTGATTTTAGAAGGAGACAAGTAATTAGATAGATTTGCATCTATACCTATAATCGGATTTTGTTAGGGCCCCATATGGTAAAGATATGGTTGAGAAAATGTGGGTAGAGGGTGATGTGCTAGCAACCCTCTCCTCTTACTGTCTTACAAAGTAAACAACAACACAATTACGCAGAAGCAGCCATGGTTGAAACAAGAACAAGAACAACAAGTGTTATCAAAAGAGAAAAGAAATATGGTAATTCCTTACCCAAGTGACCTTATCTTGTCGCCCATCAATTGTTATGCGCTCATAAATTAGTTTGTCAGTTGAGTTCTGATTGGCTGTATGCAAATGAGTTCATAACTGGGGTGCGTAACTCTCGTGGGAAAAAAATTTCGCAGACGGGCCCGGTTACCAACCGAGTAAAACCATCGTAAAGGTAGCCCTTCAAGACTTCCTTTAGCGGGTGAAGCTAAGACCAGTTTTTCTCTGCTTAGCGACTGTGGTGAATGAAGAACAAGTAACTGGGGTAGAAACAACTAAGGGAGTCAAAAGCCATGCATTTCCTCTCCAGCCGTGCCCGCACGAAAGTTTTCTAGTACTACACGAGGAGAAAGGTGCCACTAGTGAATGTTGCTACGCATACAATTTACTAAAGGGTTGATAAGAGGGGTATGAGTCGGACATCGCTAAAAATGTGTCTGTGGCTGGGTTGTCGGTGGGATTTTCGGGTCGGGTACTTTTTGGTTCGAGCGGTAAGCGTTGTTGTGAGGATAAGTGAAGGCACGTGGCTTAGTGGTTAGGACATTCGGCTCACCATCGTAAGGTCGTGAGTTCGATTTCCGGCAGCGCGTTGTGTCCTTTTCGCAAGACATTTTATTTCATATTGCTGCAGTCCACTCAGTTGGTAAAAATGAGTGGTACCTATAATTTAAAGAGACAGACTTGTCACGCTCTGTGTCGTACTGAGTCTCCCTGAGAACTACGTTAAGGGGTTGCGTGACTGTGGTGTACTCAGTCGCTTGCACGTTCATTTCACGGTCAGCCAGTTCCGTTGATCGGATCAACTGGAACACTCGTCGTCGTAACCGACGGAGAGCCAGTTGTGAGAGTTTCTATGTTTGGAATACAGGCCTGGGGTGGCCTCTTTTGGATACGCAAACACACTCAAATACAAAACACAGTCACATACATTCATTCATGCTCATAGATGCATTCACTTACACAGTGCATTCATACGCAGACATGCACACACACACACACACACACACACACACACACACACACACACACACACACACACACATACAAACATATATACCCACACACATACTTATGTGTGTGCGAATGTGTATGTGTTTGTGTGTATACATATATATACATATATATATATATACACACACACCTATATATATATATATATGAGTGTGTGTGTGTGCGTGTATACTATATATATGCATATGTACATGTGTGTGCAGTGTGTGTATACATATATATGCACGTATACATTTATATATGTGTATGTGTGTGTCAGTGTGTGTGTGTCTGGGGTATGTTAGTGTGTGTGTGTGTTGTGTGTTTGTGTGTGTGTGTTGTGTGTTAGTGTGTGTGCGTATGTGCGTGTGTGTGTGTGTGTGTGTATGTGTGTGTGTGTGTGTGTGTGTGTGTGTAGTTGAAGTCATTTTTGTTGCTTAATATTTCTTTCTACCTTCAATGCAGAAATTCCATTTCAACATGGCGTATGTTTGTAGCGGTGTGAAATTCTTATTTTTATTTTTTTTTGTTTCCGTCGCAGCGGTAATCGACTTCTCCATATTTCAGATTAAATGGTAAACCGGGGAACGATGAAGACACAGATGTTTTGTGTATTGGGAGCAATTGTGCAAATAACAGTAATAATTTCCTTACAGCGTCAATAACACGAGCATCAATAATAATACAAATACGAAGAAGTAAAAATCAATGATAGTAATGTAGACACCTGAAATTGTATAGTAGTAGTAGTAGTAGTAGTAGTAGTAGTAGTAGTAGTAGTAGTAGTAGTCTTTTTTACTATTGACACCAGGCCTGGAGTTTGTGGTGGGGGAGCACTTGTCGATTACATTGACCTCAATGCTCAACTAGTACTTAATTTATCGGCGACCCCGAAAGGATGACGGATAAAGTCGACCACGGAGGAATTTGAACCCAGAACGTACAGACGGATGAATAATAATAATTATTATTATTATTTTTTTTTTTTTTTTTTTTTTTACTCTGGCCACA
>NC_142941.1:55591557-55599057 GCF_046866305.1 Octopus bimaculoides
CATATGTTTATGTGTATTTATATATACATGTATAAGTGTGTGTATATGTATATTTATATACATAGATACATAAATGCATACACACATACATACATACATACATACATACACACACACATACATACATACACATACATACATACACATACACACACACACACGTACACGCACACCTACATGCATACATACATACATGCATACACACATACATACACACGCACATAAATACACACACACACATACATACACGCACGCACGTACACACATGCACATATACATATACACATACATACATACACGCACGTACACACACACACATACATACATACATACATACATACACGCACGTACACACACACATACATACATACATACATACATACATGCATACACACATACATACATACACATACACATACATACTCACGTACACACTCACATACACACTCACGTACACACACATACATATACACATACGTATAGACATACATACATACCTCACAGAAGAGTGGAACAGACCGGAGTATAGACATTTATATTTTACTTAAAATTGATTGAAAAAAATATCGCTATATCACAGAAAATTTGAACGCATTTGTATAAGAAGAGAATAATTCACGATAAAGAAAAGAAAATTATTTGAGACATTTTTTTTTTTTTTTCCTTTCTCGTGAACTGTCATTTTAAAGAGATTTAGAAATCTATCAGAATTTTGCAAACTAAAATGGGAAATTATAATGACTAAGGCGAATTCAAGATATATCTTCATAACTTATAACTATTTATGCAAATTTTTCAGCCGCGTTTGACAAAAAAATATATAACAACATTGTAGACAGCTTTTAATTATCATGCTGCAAAAAATATATATATTTTATTACAGAAAGCCATGAGATATAGAAATATAACTATATATTTAAAAATAAATAAAATAGCGATGTTTTGTATGTGTGCGTGCCTCTCTGTGTGTGTGTGTGTGTGTGTGTGTGTGTGTGTGTGTGTGTGTGGAAATGTATGTATGTATGTGTGTATGTATGAATGTTTGTATGTATGTGTGTATGTATGAATGTTTTTTTATGTATGTATGAGTGCCAGATAAAAGAGAATCCAAGGAGACTGGCTATATTTTGCGTACATATGTGTACGTGTGTGTATGTGTAAGTGTGTGGGTGCGTGTGCGTGCATGTGTGCATACATATGCCTATATAGATTTAAATGAATTATATACATTACATATATATATATATATATATATATATATAATGTATATATATATATATATATATATATATATATATATATATATATATATATATATATATATATATATATATATATATAACAGAGTAAGCAAAGATATAACAAAAAATGTTACTCAGAGTTTCACGTTCACGTTCGTCGAACAAAAGTGTGCGACGAACTGGAGCGTGAAGCTCTGAGTAACAGTTTTTGTGATTTCTTGTCTTTGCTGCTTTATTATTAAAGTATATATGTATGTATATATATATATATATATATATATATATATATATATATATATATATATATATATATATATATATATATATATATAATATAGGATAAATTCTTTATAAGAATTTATCAAGTAGTCAGCGTGAAAAAACCTCATAATGAAAAACTAATGAAAAATTTCGTAATGAAAAAATTCATCGTTTCTTCATAGATATATTTAATTATATATAAAGGGCATTAACTGTGTATCAATGCCTCACGCTATCGAGGGACTAAATAAGTAAAAAAAAACTACCAAAAATAAGCAACATATTTACCGAAAGCGAGGGAATGCAGCTTACGCATATGTATACATACATATATATATATATATATACATATATATATATATATATATATATATATATATATATATATATATATATATATATATATATATATATATATATATATAAATGTATATATATATATATTTGTGTCAAGTTATATATTAAAACAATTTCATAATAAACTGAATAATTACGCAATACTTTTCAGTGGAGCATATATTTATTAAAGTTTTACAGGGAAAAAGTTAAAAGTGACTTCGAATCCTTAGCGTGCTCCCTTTCTTCAGACTGACGGGCGATCCGATGACTGTCGATGGGAGGAAGCCGAAAATTCCAAATCACCGTCACCTTCTAAAAAAGTGTAGTGTGTGTGTGTCTGTGTGTCTGTGTGTCTGTGTGTGTACATATATTCATAATGAAAAGTATTGCGTAATTATTCAGTTTAATACGAAATTGTTATATATATATATATATATATATATATATATATATATATATGCATATATATATATATATGCATATATATATATATATATATATATATATATATATATATATATATATATATATATATATATATATATATATATATATACATATACATATATATATATACATAAATATACACATATATATATACATACATATGTATGTATATATATTTATAAATATACGTGTATACTTTCATGGATATATTTATGTATGGGTGCGTGTTCTTATATTTCTCTGGGGCACCGAATATATCAATACACATACTTCATTCTATATGTACATCGAGTACTTTTTTTATTCATATAAATTCTTTTACATAACCTTTTACATTATGATAGCTACGTATGTATGCGTTTATGTATTTATATGTATATATATATATATATATATTATATATATATATATATATATATATATATATATATATATATATATATATATATATATATATATATATATATATATATATATATATATATATATATATATATATGTATATACATATACATACATATATATAGATAGATAGATAGATAGATAGATAGATAGATAGATAGATAGATAGATAGATAGATATTGATATACATATACAGACATAATGCATGCATGTATCACTGCTATATCTTATTGATTTATGCCAATATCTTTATCTGTGATACTTTCTGTAATAAAATATATTATTTATGCCATGCTAATTAAAAAACTGTCTTCTACGCTTTTAAAACGTGGAGAAACTATTTAATCAGTAGGTATAACATTTTTGATTTTTTTTTTTTTTTTTTTTCTGTCATTAAAATTTTCTGCTTTAGTTTGCACAATTTTTATATATGCTTAAATCTTTTTTTAAACGGCATTTTATTTGGAAAATTATGACTCGAATCTTTATTTTGATTTTGATTTTTTGCTTTTCTCTTCTAATACAGAAAAGTTTAGCTTTAGGTATGTGTACATACATACATATATGTGTGTGTGTCTGTGCATATATATATATATATATATAGATATATAGATATACAGGGCAGGGAATCGTCAATTAGTAATAAAATTAATAATTAACAATTATGCCGGGTAGCTCAGTATGAAAAAACCTTTTCGGTAAAGCCATTTATAATCATAAATATATAGGGATTAGCAGAAAACCTGCTTCTCCAACATACTGAGAAATTCAGAAACAGCAGCCAATTAGAGAAAAATTTGTAGTTTTTAGAATCAGTGGTTCTTTGGGTGCTGTTTCTGAATTTCTCAGTATGTTGGAGAAGCAGGTTTTCTGTTAATCCCTATATATTTATGATTATATATATATATATATATATATATATATATATATATATATATATATATATATATATATATATATATATAAGCAATGTTAATTCTCTAAATGAAGTATTAACAGTAACTGCACGATAAAGTGTAGTATATTGCCACTTAAGTGTGGCTGACCCCTAGGGGTGGATGTTACTGTTGCTTTTAGCCCCAGGAGGACATCTCCTCCAGCTGGCTTATCGACACACGACTGTGTCCTGTTTGCCAAGGGTAGTTATCCCTCGCAACAGTAACATCCACCCCTAGGGGTCAGCCACACTTAAGTGGCAATATACTACACTTTATCGTGCAGTTACTGTTAATACTTCATTTAGAGAATTAACATTGCTTGTTTTCACCTTTTCGATATCAGTGAAGAATTTCACTTGAAAAGAAGATATAAGATTGCCAGGTTTTTGTCTCTCTCACCAAGGTCAGCGGCTATCGGACGCTGACGAAGGGAAATAACCCTGAAATCCGGATCCGTTCGTGCTGCAGATGTTGGTGAGAGGGATAACTACCCTTGGCAAACAGGACACAGTCGTGTGTCGATAAGCCAGCTGGAGGAGATGTCCTCCTGGGGCTAAAAGCAACAGTAACATCCACCCCTAGGGGTCAGCCACACTTAAGTGGCAATATACTACACTATATATATATATATATATATATATATATATATATATATATATATATATATATATATAATGCATGAAATACAAATTTCTATCTCTATTTCGATTTCTCCCGATTTTTTTATTGTCAGTATGACATAACATTCGCAACAACAATGAAATAAAGAAACAGAGAAAGATAAAGAACAAGTAAGAAAATCGAGGTGTCGGGCAACACAAAATAGCCATTTCAAGCAGAATAACTGATTAGCAATTGAGGAAATACTAAAAAGAGATTGACGCAAGTTCCAATCAAAAATATAGTTTAAAAAATGTAATTAAAATACTTGCAAATATTTTATATTTATAAATGTAAGTTAATTAGAAATACATATAGAAGATTGACACATTTATACTTCTAATAAGATATTTCAAACTCAATGAAAAAGTAGGAATATTTAAAGATTACATAGATTGGAAGAATAATCTGATTAGACTAATTAGACACATAGAACAATTTTGCCATATTTTCTTGAAGTAGTTACACAACAAAGAAATAGAGATAGAAACACAATATTTGTAATATAAATCGGTTCGTGTTAAAGAGTCAAGAAGGATTGTCGCAACATACAAAACAGAATGAAAACAATAATCAAGCAGAAATTGCAAAACCACAATATATCTGTCCATTCACATTCCATTCACATTCCTAACATTCCATTCACATTCCTAACATTCCATTCACATTCCATTCACATTCCTCACATTACATTCACATTCCTAACATTCCATTCACATTCCATTCACATTCCATTCACATTCCTCACATTCCATTCACATTCCACGTTCCAAAAATGGCGTGATCAGGCTCAAACTTCGAACACGTGACCACAATCGTACCAACTATAAGCACGCATCCATAGAAGGCAGAGTGACAATAATTGAGATATGTTATGGCGAAAGTGCTCATAATTTGTTTACTTCCCCTCGTATATATATATATATATATATATATAACAAGAAATAATATTTGTCTCTTTTTATAGAAACAAATGGGTTTACAGGACTGCAAAAGAAGGGCTCAAATAAAAATGAGACGGGGATAAAGAAGCATTGGTTATAGAACAAACATTAAATTTCGGTCAACGACTTTACATACAACACCACCCCTCAAACATTTAATCATATATATATATACATGCCTATACACGCACGCGTGCACACCCACATGTATACGCACACACATTCTCACATTCGCATACACATACACAGATACACACACACATTCGCACACATACACATATACGCATCTACACATTCACACATTCACACACACATACGCATACACACGCACACATGCACGTACACGCATGCACACACATTCGCACACACATACACACCACTTGCTCATGCGCAACACCGCAACGGTTCGTGTCGAAGTGCGCGTATATTATGATATCGAAAAAGGAAATCCAGTGAGCAATACAATACCGGACGATTTCCTTCTTCCCAATATCCCACCCCAAACCCAACCCCATCCCCCACTTTTGCTCCTTCGTTCTACTATTCTAGTGACCTTTTCATTTAAAGAGGGATTCTAAAATTGGGTTGGTATTCCTGATTAATCTTGCTCGATTGTTCGCTTCATTCAATACGATTGTCAGATCGGCTTTAGGTTACGCTGAAAATATAACCCAAAGATCATACTAGATCACGCGAGTATCGCACGAAATTAGAAAAACATCACGAAACGCCTGCTATGTTTAACTTCCGGTGAGCAAGTAATGTTCGTGTGAAATGAACAATTGCTTCGAAATTTACCAACAAAGTGAGACTATTTCCGACGATAAATATGAGTATGTGTGTGTGTGTGTGTGTGTGTATATCTAATCTGTGAGTGAATGTGCGTGTGTGTGTGTGTGTGTGTGTGTGTGTGTGTGTGTGTGTGTGTGTGTGTCTATGTATCTGTGTGTCGGTGTATCTGTGTGTCTGTCTGTGTCTGTGCATCTGTGTGTGTGTGTGTGTGTGTGTGTGTGTGTGTGTGTGGAGAGAGGGATAGAGAGAAAAAGAGTAAGACAGAACGCTACAATAGACAGACAGACAGACAGACAGACAGAAAGATAGATAGATAGATATGCTGATATACTTATACACACGTGTGTGTATAAGCATCTGTGGGTGTGCGTGTGTGTGTGTGTGTGTGTGTGTGTGTGTGTGCGCGTGCGTGCGAAAGAGAGAAAGGGCGCATGGATCAGTGGTTACGGTGGTGTTCTCATGATCGTGAGACCGTGATTTCAAGTCCTGGACCGGGTGGTGCGTTGTTTTCTAGAATAAAACACTTCATCTCACGTTGCGCCGCGATCACATCGACACCTGACGTATGGTACACCGTGATAGCATTGTAGTTGCGGGTGGGCCCCTTGTAGTTGCGGGTGCGCCCCCTTAGTCTCCTGGCAACCAGTATTTTTAGATCCAGTCTTAGGAACGCCCTCTGCCTAGGATATTTTCCTTATGTTCACCCGATACGAAGACAAGATAACACCTTAAAGGAAATTAATTCTGTCAGCTAAGTCACATTTTCAGAGTGGCCCAATCAGTACCGTCTTAAGACACATTGGGCAGTTATCTGGGGGCCCACTGGATCCATGAATGCATTTTTAATCCATGTATGCTGTGGTTTGCAGTCAATAAATAAAAGCTATTGTACCCTGTACATTGATTTTAATGCTGTTAAGACGACTCTGGGGTCAGTATATGTCGCCACAACGGTTAACTCGAGACTATGGTTAAAGACACTTGACTAACCATACTACAATGTGGGATCAAAGTCGGAAGACCTAATTACAAATCGAACATTTTAACCTCATGACCTTGCCTATTAACCTTCCTTTAAAAGCGATTACGGTTTAAACGGTAACGCTTAATGGTTTCTAAGATTATGCATCGATCGCTTCCTAAGCAACGGTTGCCAGTAATTTCATAGCGATGACGAGTGGAATTCTTTGATTTCATGTGTGTTTACATTGGGGTTTTTTTTTTTTGTTTTTCTTCTCGTAAAAGTGATCAACATTTATCTGTATTAACAGCCTTTTCGAACCCGTGCCAACGGTTCCAGATTTCGCATTCGGCACTATAAATTGTATGTTGTTAAAGCATTAGGCTCACCTCTATAGATAGCTAGATAGCTAGATAGCTAGATAGATAGATAGATAGATAGATAGATAGATAGATAGATAGATGGGAAACGAAGAAGTGTTATCATCATGTGTGTGTATGTGTGTGTGTAATGC
>NC_142941.1:55604057-55684057 GCF_046866305.1 Octopus bimaculoides
GTATACATACATACGTATATTTGGTATTATTTATTTACCATTACACGTGTCTCATTTCCCACAATTTCCTGTTGTTTTGTTATGTAACCGCTCTTGAAAAACTATTTAGCAGTATTTTTCAACTCTTATGAATACTTGGCACAACTATAACATCTACATACAGTGTTGAAGTACTAGAATAAACGGATATGCTTCAAGAAGACATAGCTTGGATCATACCCCTGTCTACATACTATGTTCAAACGTGTGTGTGTGTGTGAGTGATATTTTGCTTTAATGCTTAAGGACTGTAAATATATATATATCCACAAATACAAGTGTTCAGTTCTTATAACGCAACGTTAAATTCCTACATATTAAAACTTTAATATAATAACCTAAGCATAATTTGCATAAAATTCAAACTGGCAACGACGAGTGTTTGGGCAGAATATGTACTTACAAAAAGAGAAAACAAAAGACTTCAATGATATTTCAAATTTTCATTTATTTTGCTCTGCGTCTGTTAGCTGGATTTTAATACAAACATCATCGACTCTTTAATTATTACATAATTAAAACCGACGATGAGAATCCAGGGCTTTTTAGAAGGCTGCTTGAGTAAGTCGTTCTTACTGTTTGCGCAAGTCATACTTTCTTAAAAAGTATTAGTTTCACAAGACTGACTATTGGTATGACCAGATTTTGGTAATTTTCCCAATAAGAACCTGTCTATACAAAAGCATTGAGTACATATCCTATAAAGAGCTTTTTTTTTTTTAAAGGGGGCTAGTAAAACCAAAATCTTTGATATCTCCTATCAAAGATGGAATGCTATGTGTTGAAAGTTTATCTCCATGGACGATCTAATTATCTTTTCCTTCTTTCTTTTCTTTCTTTTCTTTTTTTTTTTTTATCTTTTTTTTTTCTTTAACATGCAACCAAATCATCGACTATGTTTTTAATTCTACTGTGTTGTGAAATGCTTTCTGAAGTATAAAACTAAGTTTGCAAGTTCATTTCCCATAATAAACTAAGGAAATTCTTAGATTCTTTGACGCTTAATATACCGCTTCACTCGTCAATTTCAAGACTGAATTGACAAAATTCAATCGAAGCAAAATTGAATTTCTATGCTTCAATTGAAACCTGCCCTTTGATGTTAGAAGACATTTCAATTATTATTCTTTGGATTCAATTATTAGACAAAAGAATTTTGGCATTTTCTCATTCAACTTCATTGCCAATCATTGTTCAAGCAATCAAACCGTACACTAGCAAAACAAGTGGTTCTCTTATATTATTGACTGCATTCCGTTTTGCAATAATTTCTGCTACGCGATAAAAAGTCATATGAATTATATTCGAAACTTTGTATTATTTCATTGTTTTGTTTTGTTTTTAATTTCAGAATTGCTCATTTGCTTGTTTTCAAAACAAAAAAAAAAGTTTTGTAAAGAAAACTACGTCAGATTTTTTATTCTGAATATATACATATATATATATATATATATATATATATATATATAAGCAATGTTAATTCTCTAAATGAAGTATTAATAGTAACTGCACGATAAAGTGTAGTATATTGCCACTTAAGTGTGGCTGACCCCTAGGGGTGGATGTTACTGTTGCTTTTAGCCCCAGGAGGACATCTCCTCCAGTTGGCTTATCGACACACGACTGTGTCCTGTTTGCCAAGGGAAGTTATCCCTCTCACCACGATCTGCAGCACGAACGGATCCGGATTTCAGGGTTATTTCCCTTCGTCGGCGTTCGATAGCTGCTGACCTTGGTGAGAGAGACAAAAACCTGGCAATCTTATATCTACTTTTCCAGTGAAATTCTTCACTGATATCGAAAAGGTGAAAACAAGCAATGTTAATTCTCTAAATGAAGTATTAACAGTAACTGCACGATAAAGTGTAGTATCGCCCGTGCCATATATATATATATGTATGTATACTCTTACTCTTTACTCTTTTACTTGTTTCAGTCATTTGACTGTGACCATGCTGGAGCACCGCCATTAGTCGAGCTAATCGACCCCAGGACTTACTCTTTGTAAGCCTAGTACTTATTCTATCAGCCTATTTTGCCGAACCGCTAAGTTACGGAGACATAAACACACTAGCATCGATTGTCTAGCGATGTTGGAGGGAGGGACAAACACAGACACACAAACATACACACACACACACATATACATATATACCACGGGCTTTTTTTCGGTTTCCGTCTACCAAATCCACTCACAAGGCTTTGGTCGGCCCGAAGCTATAGTAGAAGACATTTGCCCAAGGTGCCACGCAGTGGGACTGAACCCGGAACCATGCGGTTCGTAAGCAAGCTACTTACCACAGTCACTCCTACGCCTATATATATATATCCGTCAGTGTAAAATAAATTTTCAGCTTCTCGATAATTTCGGTAATTTCTTTTTTTTTCAATTCACCAATATACAGTCGCAGTCCTTCTCTCTTCCCCAAGTTAAACTAAATCTTAATAATCAATACCTTTAAGGCAGTGTACTGGCAGAATCGTTGGCACGCCGGACGAAATGCTTAGCAGCATTTCATCCGTACTTACGTTTTAAGTTCAAATTCCGCCAGAGTCGAATTTACCTTTTATCCTTTCGGGGTCGATAAAAAAAAGTACCACTTGAGTATAAGGGTCGATGTCATTGACTTAACCCCTGCTCCAACATTGCTGGCCTTGTGCCAAAATTTGAAACCAATAATTAAGGCGGCGTGTGGGTAGAATCGTTAGCACATCGGGTGAAATGTTGGGCGATATTTTGTCTGTCTTCAAGTTCTGAGTTTAAATTCCGCCGAGGTCGACTTTGCCTTTCATCCTTTCGGGGTCGATAAATTAAGTATCAGTTGCGTACTTGGGTCGATCTAATCGACTGGCCCCCTTCCCAAAAATGTCCGGCCTTGTGCCTAGAGTAGAAAAGAATATCTTCTTCTATTGTTTTAGTTCTCATAAGCTTCATCAG
The DNA here is from genome assembly GCF_046866305.1 of Octopus bimaculoides. Lineage (NCBI taxonomy): Eukaryota > Metazoa > Mollusca > Cephalopoda > Octopoda > Octopodidae > Octopus > Octopus bimaculoides. Next base: position 55,607,035 of record NC_142941.1, read on the forward strand.
TGATTTCTTAACCACCAAAACCGCAATTCTGTGGCTCATATACACACATGCACACATGCAGACTCACTTGTATATATATATTGGTTGAATCTTTATATTCTCCATTGGTGACCCCGAAAAGATTTATCTAATATTTCAACGTTTCAAGTTTTGTTTCATCACTTGTCCATATTACCTCGCTGAGCTTCTTTTACTGTTACACCAGCACAGCCAACGTCACTGCCATTTCTTCAACAAACAACAATAATCATGGAAAACAACATTAGTAACACTGGTATTCTGTCCAACAATAGCAGCAACAGCGGCAGTATCTCGTCAGTATCAATGCATAAAGACAGAAAAATTATACGACCCAAAACAGCGAGGAAGGCGAACGTTCTTCCTACAGTTTCGGTATTACAATAACACATAAATCATCTTATGTTTTAACAAATTATATCTATAGGTACTTTTTGCAATTTAAACATTTGATTTTCAGTATTTGAGATGCCCACATCCATTTGTTACCAGCAATCAAGACAGGAATCACTGTAGAGAATCTTTCCTGGAATAGTTTTAAATACATTTCTTGGTATGGCAATACTGTGAACTCGCGTCCGCAAATTTTATTTATTTGATGATCGAATTAAGTGAATTCTCAGCCAATGAAGTGATTAGTATGCTGTTATATCGACAGGCGTGCCTAATCACTAATAGCCAACAAAGCATTTACAACCTTCGCAGCTTCTCAGCCATTGCAGGTTGTCGGCCAACACGGCTCTAATTACATGTGTTGCTGCACAGAGAATATTGCTGATTGTACATGATGATGATGATTCAAATAACCACATTTTATGCACATGATGTCGTCAACACGACAGAATTCCTAGACACGATACTTCTTGAAGTATATATCTTCTGCACGCACTGTCGTAAACAGAACAGATTATGTTACATCGAGATCATAAATTCACCACTTCCCAAATTGTTTTCATTTCAGAAGCACATCTTAGTTGGATCGTCACATCATACGCAGCATCCTCGTATATACACATGTACATGTGTAGACTCACTTGCATCAGTACTAGTTCACTGTATACACACAGATCACAGAGATTTGAAGTCAGAACGCAAATCAAATACGATATTTCGATACTTGCCATGAGTGGATATTGGAAACAGATAAACTTTCTGACTAAAGAAACCTCAAGAATCGAAAGAGAAAATTCATCTGGTTTAGACAGATATACAACAGATCTATATCCGCGCGGTTATCAGACGCTAATACACTATCGAAGCAATGTATACATTCGTTACCTCCATCGATCCTTTTTAAGAGTAGAATCTTCTCAGCCTATTTCTTTGTTGTTGTTGTAGCTGTTGTTGTTTTGTTGCTTCTACTGTTGCTGTTGTTGTTGTTGTTGTTGTTTAGTCCTTTATCAGCCATGATGAGCAGATCTATAATCAAAGCCACTGCAATCGCGACTTTTATATCCAACAACTCCGAACACGTTCGCGTTCATTTTGAGTAATAACTATTTAAAAATGACTAGAGTTCTGGAGTTATTTCCCTTAGACCATGCACTCAAGGGAGTTAACTCTGTTAAGAGGTAAGCATGAAACCATCAAAATAGCGAATTATCCTGAGTCTGGTGCAGACACAGGATAATTCGCTTTCGTGCACCATTTCATGCTACATAGTTCCACAGTTTGGTGTAGGGTACAACTTTCTCAATCCGCAAATCCTCCAAATGCAACAGAAACATGAGTAATAGCTCAAATGTTTGTACTATTCGCTGTCGAAGCTTCACCTGACAGCAAACGGTTTCCTTGCAATGGTTGAATCAAACTAATTATTAACCCATATCCCTTGATTTCATCCTTTCACCTCCTCTAATCAGTTTTACTTGATCCAACGCAAGTTTGAATACTATTTCTATGAATTCCTACATTCTCTCCAAACAGAACAGATGGATGGCCCCCGTGCTAGCAACTGCCCCATAAACTTCCGTTGCTATGCTTAAATGGCTAGAACTACTTTATCCAGTTGTCCAATAATAATTAGAAGAAAAATTAGAAGAAATTAAAATAGAATTTTTAAAAAAATTAAACAAAACCAGCAATGAATATAAATAAAAAAGAATTTAATGTATGCAATTCAAGTCTTTAAAGTTTCTTCCAAAAATGGTTGGAAACAACTTGGCCTTGATTGTTGAGACACCAAATTGAAAGACAATCTTTTGAAATCACAGAATCTGAGAAGTGCGAATCACAGTCGATGACAAAAAGACAATTCCCAATATGTCTTCATCGAGGTGGAAGAACCATAAAGCTAAGGGTTAGTCAACACTTAGTTTGCTCATTTCTTTCGCGACATCGGTGTCGACCGAGTGAGACAGTGCTGAAATCTTTCTGGCTGAAACTGTGACTGATTTTATTTTGCCATTGGTGTTGTCATCAGAGGAATCGCTGTCTTCCGAATTGCTTTGTGCAGCAGATACTGAAGTCGATCCTTCTGCTGCTGCTGTTGATGATGATGATGAAACATCCACAATTGGTGCATTGAGATATTCGTTTATCTTCAAACAGCATCCGTCCGCCATCAGCCGTAATGCAATCCTGGCAATGTTGTATGCATCATCAAGTCCGCAGTGCAGCTGGCCTTCGAAAGACATCCCCAACATTTCCAGCATGCCTTTCAGACCACCTACTTTCTTGCAACTGTAGAAACTCTCGTAGCGCCGCCGTATGTTGATCCAGCGACGGGCCCATCGTGGAAACTGCACCCCACTGTACTGGCACTGGTAATAAAGAAAACGTCCCATGTCCCAGGGTCTGAAAAATATAATGGAAAAATACATTAATACGAGCTGGAATCACCATCACAAGTTTGCATGTACATACGCATACAGATAGAATGGAAATGAAAGCAAGTGCACACACACACACACACACACACGATATCTTTCTTTTTTTTCTTATGCAAAAACACTGCCATGTTTGATACTCACTCATGATAATGTATCTTATCTGATGGCATGTATATATATATATATATATTGTAACAGGTCAACCCAAAGCCTTGTGAGTGAAATTTGGTTGAAGGAAACTGTGTGGAAGCCTGCTAAAAGAATTATTCTTGTTCTTAGTGGTTAATTTAATCCATCTTTTAGTCGAATGCTAACACCTGGTGTGTGCATGTCCCCAGCCCCAACCCCCACCCTCTCTGCTAAAACCATTTGAGTCAAGTTTCCTAGCTAAGGATAACTTCTTCCCTTTGTCTCACCAGTTCCTTGAAAAGGGATCAAAGGTACTTCCCTTCTTATGATTAAACAATTGCTGCTGTACAATGACAATGAGGTCCATAAACCAACCCCTTATCCACACAAACATATGGATTATTGTTTTTTGTTTTTAACCCTTTGGCATTCAGATTACTCAGTCAAATGTGATGCTTATTTATTCAGATCGTTTTGAACTAATCATGCATTATTTCGTAGCTTTGAGATTTCAATGAAGTGATAGTTTATTTTTAGAATGACATTGTAGGGTAAGTGAGAGAAGCTAGATCTGGCAAGGCCAGTTTGAACATAAAACAGGTAGAATATTTCGGGTGGATATGACAGGTTTAAATGTGAAACGATTAAATTATCAAACAGGCATTTCCTTACCCATCAGTCACAATAGCAAATTTATTTCTTCGATGTGAACTGTTTAAGACAGAGGTCAGCAAACCTTTTGATAAAAGCCATTGTAGAGCTTGCGACATAACCGCAGGAAATGTTTGTGCATTGTTGACAGTTTCCTGAAACAATAATGGCCACACATAAAATTCATTTGAAATTACAGTTATGTTTCATAGAAAATAAAGTGAATACACTTAAAAATACCGTTCTACAGGGTGTCCACAAAGACTGGGTACATGGAATAAATAAAATCATAAGATAAACAATTAGATATAAGAAATAATAATTTCTTAAAGTATGTCTTAATCCCCATGTACCCAGACTTTGTGGACACCCTGTATTTCATAAAACCCATTGCTCATTGATTTTTTTTTTAGCATGTATTTCACATGCAATTTTGTCACATGTTACACAAGATTTATTTGTATCGTTTGTACATATATGAGACAAACTATCATAGGAAATGCCTACAGTAATAATAATAATAATAATAATAATAATAATCATCATCATCACCATCACCATCATCATCATCATTGTTTAACGTCTGCTTTCCGTGTTAGCATGAGTTGGACGATTTGACTGAGGACTGGTGAAACCGGATGGCAACACCAGGCTCCAATCTGATTTGGCAGAGTTTAATAGTTTCAAATTTCAAATTCAAGGCCAGCAGTTTTGGAGGAGGAGGTAAGTTGATTCCATCAACCCCAGTGTGCAACTGGTATTTATTTTATCAAACCCCAAAAGAATGAGAAGCCAAGTCAACCTCAGTGGCATTTGAACTCAGAATGTGAAGTTGGAAGAAATGCCACAAGGCATCTGCTTTAATAATAATAATAATAATAATAATAATAATAATAATAATAATAATAATAGTAATAATAATATTCTCACCTGGGTAATACCTGTTAATTCTATACAAAACTTTGTAAGCTGTGGATTCATTGTGGGTTTACAGTAAGCATGGAATTTATCAACCTGAAACAAGAAAGCAAAGACAATAAGTATCAGATATGTAATTTGAGATGAATGTCATGAAAAATTTTTAAAAACTACACACACAGATACTCGACTATAAAACGCCCTCACCTATAAGATGCAACCCCTACTTACAAGGTTCGAACTGGGAATTTTATCACTGACCTGACTATAAATCGCAGTGAAGATTATTTTATAGGATGCGCTTATAAATCACACCCCCAACTTTAGGTGAACATTTCAGGGAAAAAAATGTGCGACTTATAGCCGAGTATATATGGTTTGTGTATATATATATATATATATATATATAGATGGATGGAGAGAGAGAGAGTCTAGACTATTACTTACTATCTTCTTCTGCTGCACATCAATAAGGATGATGGGAAACTCAATGATTTCATGTTGGAAGTTGACATTGTAGGGTGTACAGGTAGCCTCAAAGTCAATGACTAGTAGAAACTCAAAACCAGTTTCTTTCACCAAACTGCTGTTGACTGCCCGTAACCGGTGCTTCTTGTAGTACATCTTCAAACGTTTCTGTAACACACCCTTATTGCCTCTGGAACAAGAAAAGAAAACACATGAAACCCCTCTGATTTGTTAGCCACACTACAGGAATAGTAATGGAATGTGGTGTTATGATGGTAGGATATTCAAGCCCACCCTACATGATTGTCACTTGCTGTAAGATATAAATATTAGGTCTTTTTTCTATATTAGAGCAATACTGCATTCTGTATGAGTCAAAACCATTTTTTAAAAAATGATATTTATCATCATCATCATTATTTAACATTTGTTGTCCATGCTGGCATAGGTTGGGCAGTTTGACCAAAACTGGCAAGCTGGGGAGCTGCACCAGGCTCCAGTCTGATTTGGTATGGCTTCTACGGCTGGATACTCTTCCTAACACCAACCACTTTACAGAGTGTCCTGGGTGCTTTTACGTGGCACTGCACCGGGTGCTCTTAAGTGGCACCTCATGGATGCTTTTATAAGACACCACACAGGCACTTTTACATAACACTGCCACAAGTACTTTCCATGTGGCCCCAGCACAGGGCTCTTGAAGGTCAATCTTCTATTTATAAATATTGAAACTAAACTATTTAACCACATCTTTAGAGTGTATATTTACAGTATTTATATCTACACTGTGGAGGTGCGTGGCTTAGCAATTAGGGCGTGGGACTTATGATCGCAAGATTGTGGTTTCAATTCCAGAACTGGGTGACATGTTGTGTTCTTGAGCAAAACACTCCATTTCACATTGCCCCAGTCCACTCAGCTGGCATAAATGAGTATTCCTGTGATGGACCTGTGTCTTGTCCAGGAGAATATATACATCACAGAATCCAGGAAACTGGCCTTCTGAGTCTAAGACTCAAAGGGCTAGTTACCCAGAAGGAACTTTATCTTATATATCAACACTATGTTTTGATTGTCTTATTCCTAGATATGTAAACATGGGTTCAATCTAGGAGCTTCTATTTAAGCACAAGGCCAGTAATTTCAGATTAGGTAGTAAGTCAATTATATCAACCCTGTTGTTCAACTGTGTTGCAGTGAAATCCTGACACCCCGGTGGGATAGCAAGTGAACTGTCCTAAACCTTATAAAGGCACGTGCATACTGACTATGCGACATACAGTGTGGAGTGTGCAGTTGCATTTGTGAAGGCAGTCGTAGAAGTCGTTGAGAAGAGATATAAGTGTGTTATGTGTCTGTTTCTGATTTAGTTTGTGTGGTGTTATAACATGGTTACAGTGTAGTTTATATCCAGAACCCAAGGACATAATAAGCTGGTACCTGTTTTACCAGGTGTGCTAACGATTCTGCCAGCTCACCAACTTAGAAGGGCAAAAATCAACAGCAAATACCCATTCCTTTGTATCCTGTAACTTTCAACTTACCTAGAGTCCAATTGTAAGTCATGCACCTTCTTTAGAAGCTCAGACTTAGTCATTTTGTTTATAGCCCCATTGATCCGAGACAGCCTTTTGTACACATGATCAGGAAATGTCAAATCAGCTTGTTTTGATCTGCTTTTCTGAAATATCGGGGAAAAAAAAAATAATAAAAATAGTAATAATAATAATAATAATAAAAGCACTCAGAGAGCGCAGACCTCCACCAAGGCAACACCAACGTCCTCTCAACAATTAGCCAGAGATGATTTTTAAAATGAGAATATCTGGAAAAAACTCGACTGCTCTCACAAAGGAGAATACTAAAAATGAACCCAACTGCTTTCAAAAATTAAGTAAAAAAAACAGAAAAGTAATCCAGAATTCTTGTCCGGTACCGGATCAATCCCAAAATCTAATCAGTTCATGCCAGTCACAGGGACAAACATCCCTAAAAGTTTCACCAGATTCCATACAGTGGTTCTTGAGATATCTTGTCCGCAGACAAACAAGCAAACACAGCTGGAAACAATACCTCTGCCTTCGCTAAGGTGGAAGTAACAATAATAATAATAATAATAATAATAATAATAATAATAATAGTAATCCTTTCTACTATAGGCACAAGGTCTGAAATTTGGGGAAAGGGGCCAGTCGAATGCATCGACCTCAGTGTGTAACTGGTACTTAGTTTTTGGGCCCCGAAAGGATGAAAGGCAAAGTCGATCTCAGCTGAATTTGAACTCAGAATGTAAGGACAGACGAAATGCCATGAAGCATTTTACCTGTCGTGCTAATGATTCTGCCAATTCATCACCTTCTTCTTCTTCTTCTTAATAATAATAATAATAATAATAATAATAATAATAATAATAATAATAATAATAATAGTTTATTGACTCCGAAAGGATTAAAGGCAAAGTCAACCTCGGTGGAATTTGAACTTAAAATGCAAAGAATCGGAAAAAATGGTGCCAACTATTTTGCACCACTTGCTAACAATTCTGCCGGTTTGCCACCTTAATAATAATAACAAGAGTGCTTAGAGAGCGCAAACTTCCGTCAGGGCAACACCAATGTCCTCTCAATGATTAGCCAGAGATGATTTTTAAAATGAGATCTGAATTAAACCCAACTGCTCTCACAAACAAGAACACTAAAAATGAACCCGACTGCTCTCAAAAATTAAGTTAAAAAAAAACAGGAAAAAGAATCCAGAATCCTCGTCCGGTACCTAATCGATCCCTTAATTTAAAAATAGTGAAATACGAAGAAGATTTAACTGGTATTTCTAAAAAAGGCGACTGACTGACCGTGTATTAGTTTTGCCCATAATAGTTTCTTTTCTTTCTTATTTATACTTTCAATTTTAAAAATTTATGTACAAACGACATAACGACACAAATGTATCCCCGCCCCCGACTTTGATTCTTCAGAACTTTCATAAAAATGGATATTTTAAAATTAAATTTTCTACAAATATGCCTCAGGTTGTGTAAATTCCAATTATAAAGTTGATGAAAGGGGCACATTTGTATAGGTATGCCGTATAAACCAACCATACAAGCATGGGGCGTTAATCTGGTTACATTTCTAAAAATTTTGCGATGTGTATATACTACTTTTATAAGGCTTGATGTCATAAAACTTGAAAAATTACTAAAACATCTGTTTTTAATAAATGCTTTGTGAAATACGTGAGGACGAAAATCGTGAACGAAGGACGAAGTTTGATGTAGAAAACCTGAGATGTGGAGTTCTCAAAAAAAAAAATTAATAATAATATAATTTAGAATTTTTTATACAATTTTCCAATAATAAATAATCCTTTAAGCAACTTAATTTATTTTTTTGAAAGATTGAAAAAAGCAACAGAAAACTTTTTACTCTTTTCCCCCCATCTCCTTTAAGTCTCCTTATTATTTCCTTTTAATGTTTCGTAATTTTTAATTAATAATTTTAACAAAATATATTTCAACATAAAAAAATATTCTTATTTAACAGCTCTAAACCTGTTTTAAGTCCGAAGAATTTAGCCGCCTTTTTTATTTATTTATTATGTTTGTTTGCTCTTAGATTTCTTTTAAGCTGAACTTTTAAGGTGTTACTGAAAGAGGTAATAAATATATATATATATATATTTTACTAACTTGATGCTTTTCATTGGGATCTGTGTTTTGCGATTGATCTCGTTCCCTTTCTTTGTCTGATGCCGTCGATTCTTCTTTGTCAGCTGGAGCAACGCAATTAGTTTCTGTTGAGGGCTTCGACGAAACTGGAGCCGATGCCATGATTTAGGCCGAAGAACAAGCAATCGAAATGTAAACTGAATACGTTTATATATAGATTTAAGATATAAATATGTATAAATATATATGTGTACACACACAATTATATACAACTGTGTGTAGTGCTGTAATTATATTATATTTATATATACATATGTAATTATGTATATATATATATGTATGTATATATATATATATATGTATGTATATATATGAATATATATATAATTATTTGTAGATGTGTAATTATGAATATACAACTGTATATAAAGGTGTGATTATATCTATATATAATATAATATATATAATATATGTATATATAATATATTTATACGTCTGCTTTCCCAGAATCTTTTAATTACATTTTGGGTCGGATTTTAATTTCAAGACTAAAATTAGCCCGCTTACAGCATTCGAAAATTAAACTGTTTATATAACTATGTCATCTCTGATAAATATATATATATTTAGATATATGGAAATATCAATTTAGTTATTTGCATTTTAAAATTATATTGATCTCTTTTTTTTTTTTTTTTTGGCTATTATATTATAGTGCTCCATCTACGGCCCTTCACATTATATTTATTAGGCAAGCGTGGTTGTAACCGCTTACAACATTACAAAATTTCTTAAGTATAACTACTAAAGAACTACTGTTACAAATCAATACGCTGGAAAAAGAACAATAGTTAAGTTCATATTAGGTTTTATTTTTGTTTTCGAAAAAAAAACTGTTGGGTGCGATTAAACTTGTTTGAAAAAGCCATCTAGAAATAAATTACACGTCAACAGAAAGGAAAAATCTTTAGTCATTTTTATAATAAAATGATGGTGGGGTGGGGGGATTAAATAGCAAGATATGTCCAGAGTTGTCTCCCGTGCACCAAAAAAAGGTCTTCGCTACATATCTTCTAGTTAGCGCGCTAAGATATCGTGGCTTAACGCCAACGTATAAAAATGTTAATGAGGACGGGCTATCTCCCCTGGACCAGAGGATGAATAAAACCTTACGGACCCGAAATAGCCTAACCAACAAATGCGGAGATCCCATTTTCTAGTAGGTAGCGCTTGAAATCGACACATTTCGAGAAAACTTCTTTATGACTGTTTAATGTGTAAGGTTTAGCATAGTCCTTAAGGAGTTTTGTTCTCACCGCGATGCAGATTTTGCAACGGCCACTCCTATTAATATATGGGCCTAGATGTTCTATTATTCTCCATCTGATATCACGTGGGGTCCCTTCATCTTTGAGGTGCCACCACGTGGCTGGCCAGGGACGTGACAAAACGTCTTTCTGGGACCCTGGAGGAAGCGACGTTTGAAAGCTGTACCGACCGATCCACTATATTTACAAACTGCTCTTGGAAACTGACGAACCCAATACTCGGATATGAGCTGGAGCCAACTATATATATATACTCTTTACTCGTTTCAGCCATGCGGCTGTGGTCATGCTGGAGCACCACCATGGTCGTTCTGACTTCCTCAGTCTGGGTGTTTCACATCACCACTCCTGTATGTGCCTGGCTCCCAGATGTTGGTACATTTGATGTATAACTGAGTTTGATTCTGCAACCCACATCTGTACTTCATGACGGGCTGTTGGTTCATCCGATATTGTGGAAAGGAGAATGTCTAATTCCCTTTTGAAGACATCTACTTCCACTTTATGCAAATTTCTTAATTTTTGTAGCAGGGCATTGAAAGGCTGTGGGCCTTTGAACCCTAGACTATTGCAATACCTAGTCCTGAATTTAGATGGAGTAAACGGTACCTTTGGTACAATGCAATGGCGGCCAGTTCTGGCATTTGTATAACACTCAATGCCAAAGTTAGGTACTAGCCCTTCTAGGATTTTCCATATGTATATTTTTGCGTATCTGTCACGCCTTCGCTCCAAAGAGTAGAGTTGTAGTTTTCTCAGCCTATCCCTGTAGCTCATCCACTAGACTGTTTCAATCTTTTTAGTGTAGGGCCGTTGGAATTTTAACTTTTTGTTTTAATATATATATTAGAAATTAAGGAAATCTCGGACGCAGGAGAATAGCTGTGAATACAGTTTAGAATAGTTGGTGAAGATACCCTTGTAAGACGGGGAAAACGTGGCCAGCAAGCCACTACAGAGAAAGGAACTCTGTACCTCTCGTATGTGCGCGCGCGTGCATGCGTGTGTCCGCGTTCTCTTCTGTTTTTAATTATTTGAATTCTTCCTCTGGAAAAGGAGCTGGTTTCTAACAAAGAAACCACATTGCCTTACGGAGAATGTCTGGTACTACATGGTCCAGCTCCCGATTGAGAAGTATCCTTGCAAAGATTTAGCGAACAATTGGCAATAGGGAGATCCCACGGTAGTTAACACACGCATCTTTTGACTCTTTTTTTAAAGAAAGAAACGAGAATGTCATCTTTCCACTCTTGTAGAGTTTCGTCTTTGACCCGACTGCGAAATACAGTCGATAAAAACCCCAGTATCACCTTTCTGAACCAGTTCAATAACAATATCAACGTTCCTGGGGACTTTGTCGGTATTCATCAATTTAACATCTACCATTATTTCATCATTAATAGGTGGATTATCAAGTTAGAGGATCACAGGTACCTGCGCAAGTCCTTCAAATTACTGCTGGCGTTACTACGGCCTCATGGTTCAAGATATCGCTAAAATGCTGCCACCATCTGACCTTGATTCCGTGTCTCTTGTGCGATAGCAAATTACCAGTCTTTGATCGCACAGACTCGTATTACAGCTCTAAACATTTTGACAGATTTCTAAATATTTATCGATTACTTTGTGGTATTATATCTCAGATTAGACTGTTTGGATCGTATTGTGTTGGGCATATATGTCTGCTTTCTGTATTAATTGAAATAGTTAATCAAGTAACTGGTTTGTATGTATACATACAGGAATCGGACAAAATAAAGGGAATACCACTTTTTCTTTGGCTATTTTTTTTTTTTTTTTCTATTGGCGATATAACAAATTCTAGACGAAAGACAACGCTCAAACAGGGAAACTGCAGAATAATGTAAAGCATTATGTCTAAAAACCATTAAATTATGGCACCAAAAGTAACATTAGAACTAAACCACTGTCAACCCTGTATCAACCAAAACTGTCCGGCAGAAACTCCATAAAGGTGGATACCATGCGAGGGCTACAAATGCGACACCAGGCTCCAATCTGATTTGGCAGAGTTTCTACAGCTGGATGCCCTTCCTAACGCCAACCACTCAGTGTAGTGGGTGCTTTTATGTGCTATCGGCACGAGGGCCAGTCAGGCGGGTACTGGCGACGGCCATGCTCGAAATGGTGTATTTTACGTGCCACCTGCACAGGAGCCAGTCCAGCGGCACTGGCAACGATCTCGCTCGAATGTCTTACTGGCAACGGCCACACTCCAAATGGAGTATTTTACGTGCCACCTGCACAGGAGCCAATCCAGGGGCACTGGCAACGATCTCGCTCGAATGTCTTACTGGCAACGGCCACGCTCAAAATGGTGTATTTTACGTGCCATCTGCACAGGAGCCAGTCCAGCGGCACTGGCAACGATCTCGCTCGAATGTCTTACTGGCAACGGCCACGCTCAAAATGGAGTATTTTACGTGCCACCTGCACAAGAGCCAGTCCAGGGGCGGCACTGGCAACGATCTCACTCAGAACTGCTTCTAGCTTGAGATTAAATTTTATGAAACTTTTAATAAGCAAAGATGAAAGACATTTAGACGATAAAGAAAATTTTTAATTGTTCAGTTCATAATTTAACAATGCAATAAGTTTACATTTAAGAAATAAGCACCATATCAAATTTGAATTGTTTAAATAACAAGTTCTTTACTTTTCTTCCATACAGATTGTTTATGATTTTCTAAAAGTGAAAAATTTAGTTAAGCAATTAAATTGCTTTGATTAAAACTCCATGTTTTATTAACAGACAAATGATAATGAGATGTAGCAGCAATCATGACTGTCTCTAGAAACATTAACAGAATTCATCAGGCGGAATAATAATAATATTGATTTTTTTTCTTTTTCATTTTCTTTCATCCTCTCCAACAATTAAATATAATACCTCAGCATATAGAAAAAATGAATTGTAATGTGGCAACGTTCATTCCTTCTCCAACTGAACCGGCAATTTTGGTTAACTAACGATCTCAGTAGTTTTCTTTCGTTGCCTCTTTTCCTCCATTCGCGTTTTAACGATGCACAAAAACAAAGACTAAATTTGGGAAGACAAAAGCGAAGCAAATATGTGGCGTTCATGCCTTTCCATAAGGTATTCAACGTATATATGCCAAGTGAAATAACTTCAACCAGGAATGAAAAATCAAATCCCAGATTCAGAGCTCACCTCAATCAACACCATCGTTTAACGTCCGTTTTCCATGCTGGCATGGATTGGACAGTTTTGACAGGAGCTGGTCAACTGGAGAGCTGTCCAGGCTCCAGTTGTCTCTGTTAGTAACAGAGCGCCTCTCCTTCTGAGTGAAAGGCAGACTGTATGGAGCCTGTGTACGTACAGCTATGCCACATGGCAGTGAAACATGGGCTGTGACTACAGAGGATATGCAAAGGCTTGAAAGAAATGAAGCAAGCATGCTCCGCTGGATGGGTAATATGAGTTGTGCACATATGACAGAGTGTAAATGACTTAAGAGGAAGACTGGGTATAAGAGGCATCTTGTATGGTATGGTCATGTGATGCGTATGGATGAGAACAGCTGCTTCAAGAAGTGTTGATCTCTAATTGTGGAGGGAACATGTGGAAGAGGTAGACCCATGAAGACGTGGGACGAAGTGGTGAGAAGCGATCTTCAGACACTGGGCCTCACCGAGATGACAAGTGACTGAGGCAATATACCTTATATCATAAGTATAAGGCACAAATAGGATGCTGCAACAAATCAACCCTTTCTAAATAACAGTGGAAAAGTAAAGGAAACTACAATGTTATTAATTCAGTTAATATCCTTAAATATTAGATAAGAAATCCTCTTATTATCATTAATTACTTCTAAAAAAGTAAAAGAGAAACAGGAAAGAAAGAAAGGAGGTTGGATGTGAAAATATTAATATTCAACAAAGTAAGTTGCTAATTAGCAAATTACTTAAGGAGTTTGTTAAACCCTTAGTATTCAACATTATTTTGTCAAAAGTATTGGTTATTTATTCACATTGTTTTGAATTAGTCATGCATTATTGTAGGGTAGGTGTGAGAGGTCAGACCTGACCAGTTTGAGCATAAAACAGGTAAAATATCTGGACTGGATATGGCCAGTTAAAATCAATATTGGTTTCAAATGTTGGCACAAGGCCAGTAATTTCAAGGGAAGGATAAGTCAATTACATCAACCCCAGTATTCAACTGGTACTTACTTTATCAACCTTGAAAGGACAAAAGGCAAAGTCGACCTCAGTGGGATTTGAACTCAGAACATAAAGACAGATGTAATGTTGCTAAAGCATTCTGCCTGGCTTGCTAACAAGTGTGCCGGCTCAGTGCTTTAGTTGTTAAATTAATATTAACAGTGACCGAGAGAGGTCAGAACAATTAATGGAGATTTTGAAGTGTATTATTACGATAAATGGGAAGAAACCAATTACTAACAAAGAAAATATCGCTTGTGATTTATTAAAGTTAGTCAGAGGAGAGGAGAAATAATGTGTGTGTGTAGATGAGTATGTATAACAGTATGTGCATAATATATATATATATGTACATGTGTGTGTAGATATAAAATACATTATGTTGAAGTGGAGATTTATTGAATGAATGGAATGGGAAAAAAGGGATAGAAAAACAGAATTTAAAGAAAGTAGTAGTAGTAAATGAAGAGACGGGAGAAGTAGAAATATATGGAAAATGTGTTTGCAATGTATGTGGAAAGAAGATTTTAAGAAGCTGAGAGCAAGAGAGAGAGAGAGAGAGGGTGTGTGAGCATGTGAGAGAAAGAAAGTGTGTGTGAGAGAGAGTGAGAGAGGTTAATGTAGAAAACTGAATGCGAGAAGAACAAAAAGATGAGAGTAAAAGAGACAGAGAGAGTTAGACAAACAGAACGACAGAGTTGAGAGAGAGAGAGAGATAGAGAGAGAGAAAGACATCAAATGGTAATGATTTATACAACAGAATATGAAATGTAAGCACACTTCTGAAAATTGAAAATGCACATATACAATTCAACATTTTTAAAATAAAAACAGCAGAGTATTTTCTGCCCGTGTTAAAATCAGTTGATGCGGTTCTTGTTTGTAAATTAAATTTGTTCCAGTTTAATTTTTTTTTTAATTCCCATTTCATTTTAAAATTAGAATTGGCAGTGTGTATTCTTTCCTTACCCTCACATAATAGCAAAAAAAAAAAGAAAGAAAAAAAAAAGAAAAATTTGCACTGATTCAGAAATAAATGCAAAGAGCAGATCCAAACTGTGCCACAGGGAGAGACAAAGCAGAAAAACAATCCAAAACACAAAAAAAAAAAAAAAAACAATTTTGTAAAACAGTCTGTAAAGAAATAGACCACCACTGGTTTGTTTCTTTCTATTTGTATCTCCCCGCTTATTCTACATTTACTGAGTCAGTGTGTTTAGAGAGTAAAGAGAACCGTCCTTTACAGCAGATGACAATATTACGTTGAGATACAGCTGGGAGAAAAAAGAAAGATCTAATTAAATGAAGAAACAAAAGTAAGCCCTTAATAGCCTGACAACACTGTAGACTTATCAAGAACTTCTCCTTGCTTTTTCCTTTTTTTTTTTTTTCACCCACCTCCAACCATCTCCATTTTACGGCGAGAAAGATCCTTTGCAAAAAATTATAATAATAATAATTTAATGTAAAAGATTAAAAAAATACTCTCCAGATTTTACTTAACTACATTATAGCCACTGCCTCTGCCTAACGATTAAAAAAAACCTAATTTTCACAAAATTATAATTCCACATCGAATCACTGGTTATTCATCCGAAGAGGCACCCGACTACGGGAACCACTTGAGTCGGTTCTTTTCACTGAACGCTTCCCTTTCTTCGCTGAAAGTGGGGGTGGCATCTGGGAACGGTTCTCTTTAGATTCCAAAATCTGAAATTAGTAAAACAAGCCACATATAGACAAGAGAAATGAGAATGGAGTTCAGTAAAATCTGGGGTCTTTTTTTTGTCTTTTTTAAATATTTATAATCTTTTGATATACAGGGTGAAGCACTTTAAATTTCTTTTAAAACATTTTATTACATTAAAATTTCTATTTGACAAACTGAAAAGGGAGCTTGACAAAACTAATTAAATTAGCATAGAATAATGGTTTCATGTTTTTTTATAATTAAGATCTAAACTACATTATTTACAATTGACGGATATTTGTCCCCATCTTGTTTGTTTTTAACACAATGTTTTGGCTGATATACTCTCCAGCCTTCTTCAGGTGTCTTGGGGAAATTTCGAACCTGGGTTCTCATTCCTAAGGTATTCTTCGATGTTATTATTATTATTGTTCAGGTCACTGTTTGGAATTGAACTCTGAATCTTGGGGTTAGTAGCCCGTGCTCTTAACCACTAGGCCATATGTCTTAGGAATGAGAACCTAGGTTCGAAATTTCCCCAAGACACCTGAAGATGCCTGGAGAGTATATCAGCCGAAACGTTGTGTTAACAACAAACAAGTTGAGGACAAATATCCGTCGAATGTAAACAATGTACATAATTCTTCATCTCTTAAATATAGAACTTTATTATTATTAAGCTGGGGTCAGGAACAAATTAGCATAAAATGTTGATGGAAGATTATAATTTACACCACTTTAGAACAATAAAGTTTGTCATAGAACCTGTGGTGGTCTTAGGCAGGTTTGTATCGAAAGGGTTAATTAAGTTTAGTGCAAATTAAGAGTAATTTTATTAAAATATTTTTTTTTTAGAGTTGAAGGTTAATCCTTTAATATCCAGATTATTCTGTCAAATGTAATGTTTATTTATTCACATCATTTTGAATTAATCATACATTATCTCATAGCTTTGAGACTCCAATGATGTAGAATTACACAGAATGACATTGTAGGGTTGTGGTGAGAGACCAGATCTGGCCGGTTTGAATGCTTATGGGTTAATAGGCAGTGTACAAGTGATTGAATGGTCAAGACAGTGAATTATCAACCATTTCCATCGATGAATGCTGTAATAAAAGAAGCAACAGTCCTCGTATACTCACAAACACAACTAGTATTTTCTAAGATCACGCCTTTGAAACCACCATTTTCAGAATTATAAATAGCTACAAAGGTAGCTAAAATTTACATTGACTTTTGTAAATATGAAATTGTAATTCATAAGCAAATAAAAAAAAATGCAAAAGACATTGATGGTGTGAGTGTGTGTGTATGGAAGGTGCCGAAAAGATCCTGGCTTCAAAGGTATTACAAAAGACCTGGTTGGAAACCCAACCTTCCAAGTTCTTTTACAGGGCTTAGAAAAGCTGAAGGACTACTGCAATAAATGTGTGAATCTGAAAGGGGAATATGTTGAATTAAAATCATAATTTACTGATCCTCCTGTATTTTCTTTTGCTCAAAGCCAGAAGCTTTTCAGCACCCTTTCTGTGAGTGCGAACATTAGAAGCATCAGTTGTGGTGTGCAAGAGAGACGATTGCGCTGGTATGGACATGTGGTGAGAATGGATGAGGATAGCTGCGTGAAAAAGTGCCACACCCTAACAGTTGAGGGAACCCGTGGAAGAGGTAGGCCCAGGAAGACCTGGGCTGAGGTGGTGAGGCAAGACCTTCGTACATTGGGCCTCACCGAGGCGATGACTACTGACCGAGACCTTTGGAAATGTGCTGTGCGTGAGAAGACCCAGCAAGCCAAGTAAGATCGTTGCCAGTGCCCCCGGACTGGCTCTTGTGCGGGTGGCACATGAGATGCACCATTTTGAGCGTGGCCGTTGCCAGTACTGCCTGACTGGCTCCCGTAGGATTTTCGAGTGAGATCGTTGCCAGTGCCCCTGGACTGGCTTGTGCGGGTGGCACATAAAAGACACCATTTTGAGCGTGGCCGTTTTCGTGCGGGTGACACGTAAAAGCACCCACTACACTCTCTGAGTGGTTGGCGTTAGGAAGGGCATCCAGCTGTAGAAACTCTGCCAAATTAGATTGGAGCCTGGTGTTGCCATCCGGTTTCACCAGTCCTCAGTCGAATCGTCCAACCCATGCTAGCATGGAAAGTGGACGTTTAACGATGATGATGATGATATATATATAGAGGGGAAAAAATAAGTTCAAACTTTTTGAGAGGTCCAAAAAGAGAGAAAGAATGATTTCTAATAAAGATTCATCATATTCATAAAAAAACAGCCAGAGCAAGTAATAAGAATATGAAAATAGTAGTTGAAAAATATTGTTATAGGCATAAATATACCATAAACAACTATAGAAAAATGGAGGAGACAAAAGATGTTGAATCAAAATTAGATTTAATCCTATTTTGTATTAAATTTAATTTTGATTCAACATCTTTTTCTTCTCCATTTTTCTATAATTGTTTATGGCAAGTTTATACCTATAACGATATTTTTCAGCGTGTATATATATATATATATATATATATACATGACACAAACACACACACACAAAGATGTTACCATCAGTTGTGTTTTACAACCCATTACCACCAACACCACCACCAGTGATTCTCAAATGGAAATAGAGAAAAGTGGAAAAATAAGAAAGAGAAAGACTTGGTGTATATAAGTTATGTGAACTGTTTAATTTGATGATAGCAGGTGTTGGAAAGAAAAAGTTAGTAAAAAAAAAAAAAAATTAAACAAACATATAACTGAACAACATAAGCAAAATTACATGAAACCTGAAACAAGTGAATGTGCAAAAGGCAAATGAAATAGAAAAGAAAAAGATTCCGGAGTATTCCATTGTAATTTAACCCTTTCGTTACCATATTTATTTTGAGATGCTCTGTTTTTCTCTCAATTATTTTAAATATAACAAAGAATTTAGTAAAATAACTTAATTATCATTCAGCTAGTGTTAGGAACATAAATTGTGACTAAGGTTTGGTGGCAGATTTTATTTCAAAACTTATGAGAATATGACATTTGTACTACATGATGTGATCCTGTTCACCAATGCTGAACACTGTTGCCAGAGTCAGTAATTTGGACACATCCAGCTCAGTTACCTTCATGCGAATCCTTCATTGAGCTAGTTTTGTTAAATCTAGCTCAATGAAGGACTCAGTTATAAGCAGAAGCAATCATTGAATTGACACAAGTGTTTTTTTTTTGTTTTTTTTTTACTAGTTTATTGCAGTACCAGGTTCAATTCATACCACAGGAAAATCAACCTGCAATTGACCTATGCCCTATCCAGGAGAGATATTCACCTCCTCTCCAGAGAGTACCAAATCAATTTAGCAACAATTTAATTACATTTATGCAATGCCCATAGGGTATCTTGACCCACCACCATTTCCGGTACTATGAGTCTCTCCGTAGTTGCAAGACTAGAAATACCACATGAGTTGCCATCAAAGAATATACTGTCATAAAAAAAAAAATGTGAAGATACACAGGATAATGTAGTCCTAAATACACTGCTTGAAATAAGAGACAGAATTAGTCACAGGTAGGTGATCTTTAAGCACAGGTGAGTCTTCATCCAACAGACCTTAGGTTAAACAACAACAAAAACAATTAAAGTCTCGCGGGAGGGAGAGGTGAGAGAGGCAAGTGAAACGTAATAGAAAGCAAGATGGGGTGTGAGTGAATCTATAAGTGTATAAATATGATGAAACAGAAGCAGTAAAAAGCAGAATGGAAAAATAATGATAATAATAATAATAATAATAATAATAATAAACAGCAATGTCTCACATACTTTGCTGATATCGGAACTGGTCGAGCTGAAGCTAGTCTCGCTAGCATTGTCGGAATTCTCCGCATCAATAAAGACCTGGTGGAAAGCCGTAAAACAGAAATATGACAAAAGGTTCATTGACACCTCTTGCACAGATTACTACTTAATCTACGCATTCAGCTGCTCTCATGCACACTGCACTACACAGCACAAGTAAGTAAGCAGTATAAACTCACTTTAACAAAGCCATAATTTGGCAAATGCTTTTTCGTACAAACTGCCGACACCAAAATACACATTCAGCTATCACACAACAATGCATTACTATACTATATAATACTGTCAACTAAGGCAACCATACTTAGCTTGTTACCTTCGCCTTAACAAAGGCGGAGGTATTGTTTTCAGTTGTGTTTGCTTGTCTGTGGACAAGATTATCTCAAGAACCGCTCGATCGATTCAGATGAAACTTCAGGAATGTTTGGCCTCATGACTGGCACGAACTGATTAGATTTTAGGATCGATCTGGTACCAGACAAGAATTAACTTTTGAGAGCGGTAGGGTTCATTTTTAGTATTTGGTTAGCCTGGTGCTATTAGCAAAAGATATTTGCCCCAAGTGTCATACAGTAGGACTGAACCTGGAACAATGCACTTGGGAAGCAAAATTAACCACGCAATCACACCTGTGTCTTTGGTACGATATACAAATTATTGATGTTGTAAATGAAGAGAAGAAGTGTTAACACACACACATGCACGTCTCTCTTGCCAAATCTTCCTCATATTCTAGTGTTTAATTCTTTTTATTTTTACATAACAGTTCCTAACTGGAATTTTAAAACTTCTTGGAGGGAAATTATTAATCTACCATATGACCAAATACGGTTTAAAATTGAGTCCAAAAGTACCAGTGCCTGATCATCATAATCATTATCATTGTCATTTAATGCCGGTTTTCCCTGCTGGCATGGGTTGGACAAATATACAGAAACATAAGTGATTCGTGAAAATATAAAAGATATATGTGTATGTATGTGTGCAAGTGTGACATTCTTTTGTCATAGATAGGGCAATAATACTAAAGATACATACACACTCACACACTGAAATTTTAATCTTACTGGAGTTTTGCTGAAATACTTAAGATTTCACATTAAATATTTCTAACGAAAAAATCCTTTTGATTTGAATCATTAGTATTTCTGTAAGACTCTTACTCTTTTACTTGTTTCAGACATTTGACTGCAGCCATGCTGGAGCACCGCCTTCAGTCGAGCAAATTGACCACAGGACTTATTCTATCGGTCTCTTTTGCCGAACCGTTAAGTTACGGTGACGTAAATACACCAGCATCGGTTGTCAAGCGATGTTGGGGGAACAAACAGACACACAAACACACACACACACATATATATATATATATATATATATATATATATATATATATAGGACAAGCTTCTTTCAATTTTTGTCTACCAAATCCACTCACAAGGCTTTGGTCGGCCTGAGGCTATAGTAGAAGACACTTGCCCAAGGTGCCATGCAGTGGGACTGAACCCGGAACCATGTGGTTGGTAAGCAAGCTACTTACCACACAGCCGCATTCATGGATAGGGTCCTTTAAGGTCTGATAGGACTGTTTAATCCTTAGAATAAGATAAACAATGAAAGATATTTAAGAATAACTGAGGAAAAATACCCTGAGACACCTGCTGCATGAAGTTTTAATGGAAAGCAGTATACAAGTAATTCTGATTGAGATCAGGGCATGCAAAGGAGAATTCTGGAAATTAAATATAAACTGCACTGAAAAACAGGTATGACCTTTAGTAGTACAGTGGAAACCGGACATGTTTCGGTCTTATTAGACACTTATCAGCAAAACATTAACACAAGCTCAAACTAAAGAGAAAAGAACAGTATTTCACAATATATATATATATATATATAGATATTACACATACATATTATATATATATATATATATATATATATATGTATATATCTGCAAATATTTTTTTAACAATATATTAAATAAAAGATACTTTGAATCTTATTCACCAAATCCCAGAAAGAGATTAGTAATCCATCATTATTGTTTTAACATGCCTTTTTTTTTTTTGCTTGCTTGTATCAGATGGAATTTGGTGAAGCAGATCAACACCTGGATGGCCTTCTTGTTGCCAACCCTCAGCTGTTTCCAAGCAAGGTAATAGTTTTGGACCTAACAGTTTTGTTTTTTTGTTTTTGTTTTTTACAGAAGACAAGAAAATAAAGGACACCACTTATATGACAGTGACACTCATTTACAACACACACAAACACAATGGGCTTCAGTTTCCATGCACCAAATCCATTCACAAGTATTTGGTCAGTCCATGGATATAGCACTAGACACTGGCATTATTCCCATGCAATGGGAATAAACCCAAAACCACATGGCTGGGAAGCAAACTTCTTAAACCACACAGCCATGCCTGCACCTATACTACATTTAATTAGAAATGAATAAAAAACACCTACCTGTGAAGGTGTGCAGCTCTTATTGCTTTTCACTGTTACAGGTGTGTTTTCCACACTGCTTTTTTCTACCACCAAATACTGATCTTTTCTGCTCCTCCTGAATTGTGTAATTAATTCATCATGATCTTCAGTTTGAGGTAGATCATTTGGATAACTAAACTGACGACGTTTTGGTGTTTCACCTGAGAGAAAAGAAATAAAAAGAAAATACACAAACATTTAGAACCATGAGGAAGTATCTATGTTGTCAATTTGCAAGGAGATTGTCATTTCTAGACCTTGTCAGCAGTACTTTGTTAGTCACTGGTTAACGCACACAACTTTCTAACTCATGGTTCACACTTGTACCATAGAGTAGGTTTTGAGTACAGGGTGTATATGTGATGGCCAAGTCTCAAAATTCCATTCCATGTTAACCCTTTAGCATTCAGATTATTGTCAAACGTCCTGCTTATTTATTCACATTGTTTGGAATTAATCATGCATCATCTTGCAGCTCTGAGACTCTCATTATGCGATTGCTTATTTTTAGGACATTGTTGGGTAGGTGTGAGAGGCCAGATCTAGCTACTCTGAACATAAAACAGGTAGACTATTTAGGTAGATATGGCCAGTTTGAATGCTAAAGGGTTAAGCTACATCATACATAAGTACTCATGGCAAATGGCTATTTAACTAAACTATAAGGATCACATGACATGACATCAAACAAGAAAACATACATTTATGTGTTTATTTTTTTATAAGTTCATTTAATGCAACTCAACATACCTGTAGGTGAATCGTGAGCAAACTCAGCGGTGAAACTATCCACATCATTTTGTTGAGAGGTCAACTTTACTTTCAATATTTCAACATCTTGTGACATGTTCTCAAACTGAGATTTTCCACATTCGAGTAGACTCTTCAGATGTGTTGATGTTGACTCATTAGATCCCTCTGTTAAAGCAGTGGCTTCTTCCATGGCAGACACAGTTATTGAGTCTAATTTCTAAAAAGTATAAAGGAAACGAATTCATATTAAAGGCTCAATATATTTCTCATATTTACAGAAATACAGTCACGAAAAGATACGTTCTCAAGAAATCAGCATCAAGATAATTTTTTTCAAAATGTTATCAAAAACATTGTTTTTACCTCTGTTTGGTTTATCAAAACATTTATGCTGGTATTAGCGTCTGTCTGATAAGAACTCAGTTTCTCACTAACAACTGACAAGCAATCATCCCAATTCTAGGAAGTAAAAAGAAGACGAGAGTAGAAACATTGTTAGTAGTGAATAGAACATGTCAATTTATAAATGCAAGAAAACAGGTATTGAGAAGTTTTGGTTTTTGCTTAAAAGCCTAGGATTTGAAAATATTCATATTTAAAAATAAAAACACCACTAGAAGTGTTACATAGAATATCAAAGTTCTTGGAGAAAGAGTTTGTAGAAAAAAAACAGGTTTGAACATCAGTGCCAATTGCTTTCTATACCCTGTCACCTTGTCACAAGAGATAGCAACTGAAATAATATCGTTCCTGAACATGAAGGCATCAAGGGAGCTTACTTGCCCCAAATTACTGTGTCAGTTTAAAAGCAAAAACGGACACATTAGAATAATGTAGCCTTATATATACATTGCCTGAAAAAAAAGAAATAAAAATAAAAAAAGACGACCTGTCATTTACCTTTATGTATAAACTGTATTCTAATATAATAAACCAGTGTAATGTTTGAAACACTTCACACCAGTCACACCAGCACACATACATATATGTCCTATTCTCTTTTACTCTATAATGAAGGACTTTGATTCACATTACAAAACACTTCAATGACTCTTGGTAACATAAACTACATGTCACCTCAAAGGTGGAACAACAGTAATTACATTTGAATACATGACTGAAGAGGGAGGAAAATTCAATAAAAAAAAGAAGATGCCTAACCTGTGAGGCTTTCTGGAAGTGCTCATTAAATGCAGTTTTTGTTGTGGTGCACTTCTGTTGAGCATCATCAACTTCATTTTCAACCTGTGAAGAAACAAATTCTTTTATTCCATCAATAAATTTAGCCAGTACCTCATGGCCATGCCAGGGTACATGTTTAACCCTTTTGCTACCAATCTGCTTGAGAATACCCTACGTAATATGACACAAATGTTTACAGTGATCTGGAAAAAAAAAAATCTTTTATCAAATTTCATATTTATTTTGTTCCAAACAATAACAAAATTAATTTTATGAAATTCCTCATAGAAATATGGTAAGAAAAAGGTTAACTAGTATGACTATTTTTTTTAAATTTTGCAACAAGTAATAGTCTCTCTCTCTCTCTCTCTTTCAAAACAAAAAAAATTTTAGGGTTATATTATTACAAAAACAGAGCCAGTATGTACCTTTTGCACAGTTTCAATACAGGAATCAATTCCAAGTTTAGTATGTCCCAAAACCTCATCTGATTGTTGGCCAATATATTCCTGGCTTGCTTTTATTTCACTATAAAAGAAATAATAAATAAAAATAATTACTGTGCCATTGGCATAGAATTTCAAATTAATGTTTTCTGAAAGTTTAATTTATTTAATTATTTCTAAGAAAATGAGTGCATGCAATAGAAGATAACTGAACAGTGACAGAGAAAGATTCCAGAAAACCTGATGAGTGCTGGGGCTTCACAATTGAAATACCTAATAATAAATCAAGACAACTGATCATTGATGATGATAATTTTACATTATAAAAGTCAAGCTGGTCTCCATCTCTGTGTGTTGTACTATACTCACAAGCCAATCAAAACCTCGTGAGTGGATTTGACAGACAGAAACTGGAAGAAGCTAGTTGTATGTGCGTGTCTGTGTATGCACACAAGCATGGAAAAGTTGACATTAAAGATGACAACAAGTGTATCCATTAGTAATATGGTCACAGAAGGATCAAACGTCAACTAGGTAATGGTAAGCAAGTGAAATCAATATTGATTTCAAATTTTGCCACAAGGCCAGCAATTCTGAGGGCGGAGTAAGTCAATTACATTGACCTCATTGCTTAATTGGTACATATTTTGTTGACTCTGACAAGATGAAAGGCAAAGTTGACCTCAGTGAAAGTTGAACTTAGATCGTAAAGATGGACGAAATGCTAAGAAGCATTTTGCCTGACATGCTAATGATTCTGACAGCGTGCTGCCCTAAGTGAAGTAAATATTAAATTGTAACAAAAACCTGACTTATCTTAACAAAAATATGACTTGGACAAAGAACTAATCTGGTTTAGCAAATATTTCTATCGAGGCACTGAGCCCAATTTCAAGCAGTCAACCTTTTATTTTAGAAATAATCAAAAAAAACCTTTAATCCTTACCTTTGTAGATTCTCAAACCTCTTGTTCTCCTTCTGAGCAGTGACTAACTTGCTAATCTGTAATAAGAAATACAAAACACATTTATCATTCGAGGATTATTTATTAAAATGACAGACATGGACAAACACACGTATAGGATGCATGTATAAATGGAAATACAAAAATATTTTTTTTTAATTCCGAAAGAAATAAAATATGCTAAGAAAATATCAATACTTACTCTTTCATTCACACCTGAGGAATTCTCTCTTTCTTTCTGTGCCAACTTGATACAATCCATTGCTTGAGTTAAATACTAGGAATAAAAGAAAACGGAAATTTTAAGTCAAGGCAAACTCAAATATTTTAAAACAACAGTATTTCAGTGGAAGGGTCCATGAAATAAATACCAGTGGCATACTGGAATCAATGCAATCAACTAACACCTGCCACAAATTTTCAGGCCTTGTGCCTACCATGGAAATGTGTTGATTTAAATTCCAAACATCAGATTAATAATGACAAAGCTATTTTACTAAATTCTTCATTAATTAAAAAAATTAATTGAAACGAAAATCACTAATTGGAAAATAATATTCAAGATTGAGAATAATGTATAAACTAACATGGCATCACTTACTTTTTCAAGATTCGAATTACAGGAAGTGGATTCTTCAATATTCTGTTGCATCTGTTGAATCTGGTCCTGCTGCCAGTTAACGTGGTCAGTGACAAGTGCTGAGAGTGAGGACAGTTGTGCTGTTAATCCTTTAGACAGCTGCTGTATGAATTGCTCAAGTTCAGATTTCTACAATGAAAAACGAATAAACAAATAAATAAATAAAAATTCTAAGACTTAAAATAGCTGAAATTTAGAAAGACTCATAACCAATCTGCTGAACCACCAGCTCTTCAGACAGGAATGTAACATAAATTTGCTTCACTGACAAAAGTAAAACGGACAGGAGTAGGAACAGAGTAAAACCAAGGCGAGTCCTCACATCCCATAGACCAGGGGTTTTCAAACTGTGGTCCGTGGACCACAGGGTGTCTGCAAGGACAAGACAGGGGCCCGTAGGCAGCAAATATTTTTTATGGGCAATTTGATTTTATATATGTTTTTTAATCGAAATCTTTTAATTGACAATAAACCTATTTGTTAAATACTGTTAAATAAATAAATAAATGTAAAAACATGTTATTTTAAGCAAATATTTATGTATAAATTTCATAAGCGTTTATAAGGGGGTAAAGCCTGAAATATAAAGGGGTCCGCAAGTCAAAAAGTTTGAAAACCCCTGCCATAGACCAAAGCCTACAGCTATCTCAAATGATTCCCAGTTGCTGCTTACTTTAACAACTCCACATCCATATCTATTCCATTATGGTTAGAGGTGACTAAGTACTGACAAGATTTATTTTGCAACATAGTGGGTCTCGGTTCAATCCTATTCTGTAGTACCTTCTGTGTCTTTTACCATAGCCTTGTACCACCCCAAGTCTTATCAGTGAAACAGGAAACAGAAATGTTATGGGAACCTGTTCGGATAGATTGTGTTTGTTCTGCAGTGTAAGACTTAATCCAATACCCAACTTAACATCACCACCACCACCAGGTCATTGGGTACCTTTAGCACCATGCAATCTGTTGCAAGCATTGAGGCCAGGTTTCTTGGATGTAAGATTTAAACTAATGCACAGTTTACTACCACCACCACTGCCACCATTACATTGTAGTGGCTTTTAGCACAGTGCACTCTCCTGCAAGCATTCCAACCCAAAGATATCTTCATTCTTCCAATAAAGTCTTGTAGGTCTTGCATAAGTCACAGGCATTACTCACCCACTTCAGACTACTCTTTCACCATTCTTGCATCAGTCATTAGACTCAGTCATGCTGGAGCACCACCTTCAGCATGAACAGCCACATTGCATTTTATAATAGTGCAAACATAAAAGCAAGACAAATGCACATGTACAACTGGATTCTGGACCCCCACCCCCGCTACCAAATTCAACTCAAGAGGTATTGGTCAACCCAAAATTACATGGATGGTTAAATGCAGATTAACCAAATAGTTTGCAAGTACAATCTGGTAGGTAGAAATGCTGTGGTACCGAAATGGCCAGTTTAAAAGCTATAAAGTTAAAGAAAATATCTATCTCACCTGCTTCTCCAACTGCTGCTTAAGCTGCAACCTCAGCGTCTGTATCAACTGGAAAGCGTTCATCTGTGACTGCAGACTGGACACTAGTTCGGAATCAATAGCTTTCAAGTGGTCAACGCTGTTTTCCTAATGAACAACAAAAACAAAATAATTATTTCAAATTTGGCACATGGTCAGCAATTCTAGTGGAAGGGAATTAGTTGAATATATGGGGGGGGGGGCTCCAAAAGGGGTCTCAGGGAGTAGCATCCCTGCCTTCCTGAGCTAGTTTTCCATCACATTTCTTAAAAATCGTGCTAGAGGCCTTGGTCTTGAGACCACTCATGTTTAGAAACTGAGGTTGGGGGTAAGCAAGGGCATGCTCCCCGTAGAAAATCCAGCTCCAAAAAAGCCTCATATTAGCAAAGGAAAATGGGCACCAGCCAGCCCAAAGGTTGGGGTGGGCTGCACCTGCCCAGCTCGGTTGCTATGGCATTGAGGTAGATCTGGCCACCCCTGTTAATGGAGACAAAACCCAGATTTAAAACACTGGATGATGATACTGACCCCAGTACTTGACAGGTATTTTATTTTATCGAACCCAAGATGATGAAAGGGACTGAACCTGGAACCATGTGGTTGGTATGCAAGCTACTCAACCACACAGCCACAAATTTTTCTGGAATAAAAAATCTTTTACTGTTTCTTGAGCAAACACCATACCTGCATCTTTGTGACTTCAGTTGTAGTCTCTTTCAAAAAGCTGTTTGTCTCTTCAAACTCGTTCCGTTTAGTAGATTTCATTTGGTCAGTGTGTTTCTTCACATTTTCTACCACATTGAACCAGGACTTTAACATGCTGCCAGAATGGGTCTTCAGAACTTCTTGTAGACCATCTAAAAGAACAATAAGAAAAGCAGTTATAAGTGGAATGAATCTTCATGGCTTCAGAAGAATATAACTATTTGGCATTTTGCTGCCTGTCTGACTGCAAATTCAGTATCAATATTTTCTTTTAAGGTCCACCTTCCATGTTGAGAAGGTCATGATGAGGAGAGGGGAGAATCGCAAGGCCGTGGCGAGAAGATGGAGGTGGGAGGCTGTGGCAAGGTCATGGCAAGAAAGGGTCACAAGGTTGTGGTGAGAGGGAGTTGTGAGGTCATAGTGAGGAGAGGGGAGTCACGAGGTCGTAGTGAGAAGAGGGGATCACGAGGTCGTAGTGAGAAGAGGGGATCACGAGGTCGTGGTAAGGAGAGGGGATCACGAAGTTGTAGCGAGGAGAGGGGAGTCACAAGGTTGTGGCGAGGAGAGGGGGATCACGAGGTTGTAGCGAGGAGAGGGGAGTCACAAGGTTGTGGCGAGGAGAGGGGATCACGAGGTTGTAGCGAGGAGAGGGGTGTCACAAGGTCGTGGCGAGGAGGTGGTTACAAAGTCGTGGTGAGGAAAGGGGTGTCACAAGGTCGTGGCGAGGTGGTTACAAAGTCGTGGCGAGGAGAGGGGTGTCACAAAGTCGTGGTGAGGAGAGGGGTGTCACAAGTTCGTGGCGAGGAGAGGGGTGTCGCGAAGTTGTGGCAAGGAGAGAGGGGATGGCGTGAAGATATGGGCAAGTTGAGTGAGAAAGACTTATGCAATGCTAAAATGCGACTTACTCAGCTGAGCAGTGTTGTTATCATGGAATTTAGATACAACACCCATCATATCGTCAGTGATTTGGTGCATGCCTTCAACAGAAGCTTGGAACTTTTGCTGGAAATCCGTCATCTGTTTGCTGTTGCAGCTCTCTACCTTCTTCTTGCGGTCCAGCTTCGCATGCAGGCCATACACATCCGATGTGGAGTCATCTGCTGTGGTTAACAGCTGCAATATTGTTGCAATTGGAAATGGAGTGAGAAAGTAATAGGTAAAAAAACCGAAACGAGAGGAAATAAAAAGCAAAACATCACCCCCTCCCCACACACCTTATGTTTTTTTTTCCTTCGTTTTCTGTTCCTACTAAACACATTATCACCATCTGTTTATCTCTCTCTCTCTCCTCTTGATAAAATAGAAACGAGCAAGCAACACATGGCAGTATCCCAGTGATGTCTTTAGTCATCATTATCATCAACATCAATTTAATACCCACTTTTCCATGCTTCCATAGACCAGACAGAAGTTGTTGAGGCAGATTTTTCTATGGCTGGATGCTCTCACTTGCTGCCAGCCCTCACTTGCTTCCAAGTAAGATAATAAGTCATCATAGGCCAGATATGGTTTCCACATTAGACTGAAAACAACTTCAGTTGTATGACTGGCACTCATTTACAACTATCGCACACATATAGGACACATATACTCACACATGTAAATGACCAATGAGCTTTTTTTCAGTTTACATCTACCAAATCCACTCTCAAAGCTTTGATTGACCAAGGGCTATAGTAAAAGAGACTTGTTCAAGATGCCATGCAATGGGACCGAACCTGAATCTACATGGTTTGGAAGCAAGCTTCTCCAGTTCATAGCAACTCTTACAACTTTGCTATTATTCTTATTCAGCACATGGATGGTAAAATCAGTTAAGCAGTAGAACAAATACCAAATAATTTTTTTGTTAGATAGAAGAGAGAAAAAACTAGAGAGGCACAGAGATAGAAAGAGAGAGTGTATGAGTCGTCCTGTGTCAATTCTTGGAAATTACAAGTAAATTCTTTCAGTGTCTTCCATGAACTACAATGATGCCACATACATTTCTCTTTCCGCTCAGACTAAGAAAGAATATTTTATCGCAAGTGAGAGTTATCAACTTCTCAAAGAAAATCAGAACAAGTTGTTGAAAAGAAAAGAAAAAAAATGGTATCGTCTACCTTCTCAGCACGAGAATAGAGCTCGGATTCAGTCTTCATGTGTTCCGTCACCAGGAACTTCTGTTCGTCACATTCATTACTTTTGTTTGTAAGGTTGCGCATGGTGTCACTTAATTGGTTCTGTGTGACATTCAAGGTTTCTGTTGTATCTTCCAACTGGCGATCAACCTTCTCAAACAGTTCTTGTATCTGCGTATAGGAAAAATAAAAACCAAGTTGATATTGAACTAAATATAAAAAAGTTCCTAACAACAGCTAGCAGTAAATAGCCATCATCTGTAGCAACTCACAGGCTACGTGTTCCGTTCAAGTTGATCATAAACACTACAAGAATTTCTTTTAATAAACACAAAGGTAGTTTTAATCATATTAAAACATCATTCACATTCGAGATGGTCTTATGGTAATAATAAAACCTTTTGATGGCAACTTGACCAAAAACGTCCATAGTTCTATAATACAAATTTCCTCATTTAGAATGATCTCAGTTAAAACTTTCCTCCAAAATTTCAAGTTAACTTTTGTTCCAAAAAACCAGCTCAATATTGACAAAGTTACTTTCATAAATTCTTCATTATTTTCAAAATTAATTGAAACAAAGAAAGCATATTTTAGCAAAAAATATGGTAACACAATGGTTAATTCAAGCTCTGCACTTGACTGGAACTTTTTTTTTTTTAATCAACACTGGAAGGATAAGAAGACAAGTTGACCACAGTAAGATTCAAATTCAGAACACAAATATCTGTAACTAAACAGCACAAACAATTCTGTCTAACACTTAACTTTTTCATTGCGATATTTTTCTTGAAATTAAAACTGCTTTTCTTTCAATTAATTTTGAAAATAATGCAAAACACAATAACATAACTGTCGTTATTAAGTTGGTATTTGGAATAAAGTAACTTGAAATTTTAATGGAAGATTTTAATTTAGATCACAGTAAAACAAGAAGTTTGTATTACAACAGAGCCAAGAGTTGGTACTCAAGGGCTGGTTGGTACTGAAAGGGTTAATGTTTGTACCAATCCACTACCTTAGAAAACAGCCAGGTGAAGAGGATGAAACAAAAGGCTCCTGGAATATTAGTATAAATACAGGCAAGGACTCACCTTGTCTTTCTCTTCTACCAATGCTGTAATTCGGTCTTCCATTTCTTTCACCACTGTATCTTGCTGAGCAAGTTTTGTAACCATAGAACTGCAGATTATAAAGGATATCAAATTAAAAAGAAAGCCAAGAGACGCACAAGACAAGAGAGGGGGGGGGGGTTCTTTGTATTTTTGATAATCCTTGGTAATATAATCAAATTTTATCTTCAATATTCTATTCTTGCTTAGAAATATTACTGCTATTTCCTTTTACATAATGGAAAAATTATACAAATAGTAAAGCACCAGACTAAATGGTTTACGCTAATTAATTTTCACTTTCTACATTCTTAATTAGTCTTGCCAGTAGTAATTTTGCATTTCATACTTCTGGGTCAACTACATATGTATGTATATATAGATAGATAGAGAGAGAAAGATTTATATATCTATACACAAACACCAATAAAATGAGGTACAATAAAATACATAAGCAAAATCAGGCTCAATAGTAGACACCACAACCCACTCCAGAATCCAGCATTATACAATGTGGACCATCATATTCTGGACAGGTTAGAGTGCAGAATATGAGCCAAATAATAGAAACAAAAATAAGCTTTATAGGACATACACGTGTTTCAACTATATGCCAAAATAATTACGTAACAAAAGTAGAAACAGTATGCAATCATACATTTCACCTCATCAGTGTCCCACCATAAATACAAGCTATGTTGACGCTCCAGACACATACCACACACACACAGCATGTAAATGATCAAAAACCTCGGAGTTACATAAAATAGCATGATGCTCTGAGAGAGACATGGCATTGTTTAGACTTCATTGATGTGTTTTGTCTGCTATTTACTGTGACATGTTGATCATTTGCAAAATGGAAGTATAAAGAGATTTCAAAAAAAAAAAAAAAAAAGAAAGGAAAAAATATTTAAAAGATGCCGAAATGGAAGTTAAAGCCACATACTTGTAGTTTTCTTCAGCCAAGAATATGCCGTTTTTCTCTCGAGCTGCAAGCAAATCTTTCTTTAGCGTTTCAATCTCATTGGTGTACTCCTGTAGTAAAAGAAATTCCCATCATTACTAACAAATAAACTGGAGAAGGAAAGAATGCAACACCTTATGAATGCATTAGTGCACATAAGGTAAAGACTCCTTTTGATCATGAATAACCATGGGATTGCACCTAGAAAGGCCCACTCCGAGGCACAAGTCCAACAGTTGACCATGTATACCAGCCTCCCTTCTCTGCACCACTGATGCTATCTAAGGAAAAGGCAAAGGGACCAATACAGCTTGGCACAAGTGACATCACAACTCATTTCTACAGCTGAGTGAACTGGAGCAACATGGAGTAAAGTATCTTGCTCAAGAACACAACACACAGCCCAGTCCAGGAATCAAACTCACTACCTCATGATTGTAAGCCTGATGCTCTAACCACTGAGCCATGTGCCAACAAGAGTTACAAAATTGTACCTGTAGGAGAAACACGTAAGAGATATCCCCTATTAGAAATACTTCAGACAGAGTATCAGATAATTAGAAGCAGGTTGACATTTGAGAGCTAACCTCTTCTATGACAACAGTCATAGTTTCTTTATCAAAAAAAAAAAGGAAAATTAAAAAACAATTTCTCCCTCAGATGAAATGTAAATATTGTAATAAAACATATTTTGAAACTGACAAGCACCATTTATACATCTGTGTGTGTGTGTGATCTTTTAATGCTGCATTCTATCTTGGTATGGATTTGATGAACAAAGGTTGAGAGGATAGGGGCAATGATAAATATGAGTGGGAAGAAAGATAAGGGAAACGATGATCAGAGATTAGGTAGGATTAAAGGGCTGATTGTAGTAACTGGTGGATCAATATTGAGGATGTTATTGGTGATACACAAGTTTGAGGGAAAGTCAGAGAGAGTATGTGCTGACTGGCAGCGTGGGTTTGAAGAGCAACAGAATAGTAGTAGAGAGGAGACAGATGTGAGAAAAGAAGATGATGTATGGGTGGACAGACTGCAAAAGTGTGAAGGGAGAAGGTAAATGTAGAATGAGGGAAGAGTGAGAGATGTCTGGTGACGGAAGTATATGCATATAATAGAAAATGTTGGTTCATACTTACTTTAAGGAGAGCTTTCTTTGTTAGTTTCTGATTAATTTCAGGTCTGTTCTGAATGTTTTTGGCCCTATGGGCATAGTCCAATGTGCTTAGAGTTTCCTACAATATACAATTTAAAACCTGAAGAATCAAAATAATTCTGGCAGCAAAAATTACTAAAAAACTGAATTTTTTTTTAATGATCAATGATGAACATGTTTGAGAAAAAAAACAAATTAAAGATAATGAAATATGCCCCAGCAAAGCCACAAATGACAGGCTAAAACAGGTAAAAGAAACTAAAGATTTTTATTTTAGACAAAGAAAAGAAACATGCTTTTATATATATATATATACACACACATTCGCAGTGAAACTGAAAAAAGGAATAACTTACCTCAACGTTACAGAGGGATGGTGCAATTGTAGCTATGATGCATGTTTTTGTTTTACCCCCTAAAGAATCTTGCAGCAGTCTTGTTAGTTTGCTCTCTCTGTAAGAGAACAGAGAGAAATAAATAAGCTTCTACAAATATTATTGTAATTGGTGGATGAATGTGCGTGTGTGTTAGCATGTACACGTACACATCATTTCTTGTATGAATACAAACTTTGTTTTACATCTGTTTTTTCATGGTTACATGGGTTGGATGAGTATGCCCTTCATTACACTAACCTTTTCCAGATTTTCAAGTAAGGGATCTCTACTCCATAGGGCTCAGTCTGCCTACATGACAACAGTTTAAGTGTTCAAAGTGGTGGGGAATAATACCTGATGGTTATTTTTTGGATATTTAGCTCATCCTCAGAGATGAAGACATTTCGATATTTGAAATGAAGAGGGTGGGATGTAAAACAGTAAATCATGCTTTGACATATTGTGAAACAAGAGATTAACAATGTGTTCCTAGCAACTCCTGAATCTAAATGAACAACTAATTAATAACAGGTAGAGTCAAGATAGGTTAGAAAATTACTTGAACAAAAAAAACCTTACCTGTAAGGAACATGAGGAGCATGTTCTACAAGGGCTGTAATGACTCGTCCAAGGGTTAACAGACTCTGGTTGATGTTACCTGGATAAGAAAATAATAAACACTATTTCTAACCTCCAGCACCACCACCACCACAACCCATCTCCACTACAGCAACAAAAACAATAACAAACATATTTTCTCAAGAAAAATGATCCCAATTTCTAACATTAACAGAAGGCCACAACTTCTAAGGGAAGGCTACAACAGTTGATTGGAACTCATCTGACATTGATTTTCAGGAGTAGATAAACTAGGTCAAAATCAGTCTTAGTCAGATTTTTGCAATCAGAACTTAGATAATTCTTTGCACCTCTAACAAGTCCATTGAGCCAGGATCCAAATGAGAGTATTATCAATAAAACTGATCCCGAAATGTGACTGATCCCTCATTGTCTACATTTGGCGGATATTTGTCCTCATCTTGTTTGTTGTTAACACAACCTCCAGCCTTCATCAGGTGTCTTGAGGAAATTTTGAACCTCTGTTCTCATTCCTAAGGTATTTTTCGAAGGATTTTCGAGCGAGATCGTTGCCAGTGCCCCTGGACTGGCTTGTGCGGGTGGCACATAAAAGACACCATTTCGAGCGTGGCCGTTTTCGTGCGGGTGACACGTAAAAGCACCCACTACACTCTCTGAGTGGTTGGCGTTAGGAAGGGCATCCAGCTGTAGAAACTCTGCCAAATCAGACTGGAGCCTGGTGTTGCCATCCGGTTTCACCAGTCCTCAGTCAAATCGTCCAACCCATGCTAGCATGGAAAGCGGACGTTAAACGATGATGATGATGATAACATCGAAAAATACCTTGGGAATGAGAACCCAGATTCGAAATTTCCCCAAGACACCAGAGGAAGGCTGGAGGGTATATCAGCCGAAACATTAACAACAAACAAGATGAGGACAAATATCCGTCAAATGTAAATAATGTACATAATTCCTCATCTCTTAAATATAAAACTGGATGACAGATCCTTGTTTTATTCACCAAAAGAGACCAAAAGAATAAGTACTAGGCTTACAAAGAATAAGTCCTGGGGTCAATTTGCTCGACTAAATGCAGTGCTCCAGCATGGCCGCAGTCAAAATGACTGAAACAAGTAAAAGAATATAAAATTGATAATTTTTTTCTTTTGAACCCTTTTGATAGTCATCATCATCATCATCATCGTCTAACGTCCGCTTTCCATGCTGGCATGGGTCGGACGATTTGACTGAGGACTGGCGAACCAGATGGCTGCACCAGGTTCCAATCTGAGACCATCATTGTGTTAATCTTGAAAATAATGAAAGATTTAGTAAAATAACTTTGCTATTATTAAAATGTTGGAACACGAAATCTTAACAGAAAGTTTTAATTTAGATTGCTTTAAACAGGAAGTCAATATCAGAGAAGAGGCAGCCCGAGAAAGGTGTTGGTACCAAAAGGTCAAAAGGGTTAAATTAATTTTATAATTTTTACCTGCTTCCCGAGCACGTTTGTCAACAGCACCAGAACGTCCTATGTTTTCACTGCCGGCCAAATCAACCTGAATTTTAAGAACAGAAAGAATTAGTACTTAAGTTCAATATGTATAACAAAGCAAACTTAGTTATCATAAAGCTAGTGTTAGGAACATAAATTGTGACTAAGGTTTGGTGGAAGATTTTAATTCAAAACCTATGAAAACAAGACATTAGTACTCAGAGCCAGAGGCGGTTTCAGCCAGGTTGGTATCAAAAGGGTTAATAAAGGTTAAAAAAAAAAAAAAAAAAAAAAAAAAGAGACAAATGCCATCTGACCAGAAACAGGACACTTACCAAATACAGTTTTCCTGTCTTTAACAACTCTTCACCAGTAATTGTTGTATCCTTTGTATGGATGGTCACACTGAACACTGAATGGGAACGACTGAAATCAAAGATAAATGAATTAGAAACATTTGTTCAATTCCAACCTGTGTATTCCTCAGATAGAAATACAGCATATATCATCAAAAAAAAAAAAATAATAATAAATAATAATAATGATAACAATAATAATAATGATGATGATAATCCTTTCTATTATAGGCACAAGGCCTGAAATTTAGGGGAGAAGTATAGTCAATTACATCGACCCCAGTACACAATTGGTATTTATCTTATTAACCTCGAAAGGATGAAAGGCAAAGTCAACCTTGGCGGAATTTGAACTGCCTTAATAATGATAAAATGAAGTGTGCAATGCCTCCTCAAGCCTCACCTGGAAGTAGCATTCATCAAAGTGGAAGCAGTCTGTCTGCGAGAGGCTCCACGCTCAAGAATTTGATAAATCTCATCTTTGAAGTTGACTGTAATTTCTTCCATTCCATGGATTATAAGAGATCCTTGCTGGAAAAAAGAAGTCAAATGCTTATCAAGAAACTAAATATAAATGATTATGGGTTTCAACAAATATCTAACTGTGTACCTATCATATCCACCCAAGAAAACCAGTTGCTTTTACCTTCAACACTTTGGTAATATCTCGTTCATTCCCTCCTGCTGTCCCTTCTCTACATTTACCTATGCATCAAAACCCTTCACACTGAAGTATCAACTTTGGAACTCCACTCCACTCAACAACCCAAGGGATTTCAGCATTTCAAGTGGTCTTACAGGGGAAATGACTGCACATCATTCCTAAGGTATTTTTTGATGTTACTATTATTATTATTATTATTACTATTCAGGTCATTGTCTGGAATCAAACTTGAAATCTTGGGGTTAGTAGCCCGCACTCTTAACCACTACGCCATATGCCCGTAGAGTAGGCTACTAACCCAAAGATTCCGAGTTCGATACCAGGCAGTGACCTGAATAATAATAATAATAATAATAGTAACATCGAAAAATACCTTAGGAATGAGAACCCAGGTTCGAAAGTTCCCCAAGACACCTGATGAAGGCTGGAGAGTATATCAGCCGAAAAACAAGATGAGGACAAATATCCGTCAAATGTAAATAATGTACGTTGATACATTTCAATTAATTTTCCCTCCAAATATTTCATACATCAAGTATATCTTATAGTCATTGTCATATAATAATTATTATTTACATTATGTGGAAATAATTTCATAAAGTAATGATATAAATATCTCTGTAAAAAAAAATTTAGAAAAAGTTTAGTAGAATAATAGAAAAAAGTTACTTACTCGTTTTGGATCTTCATACATCCTTAAGTTACTAGTATTCCCCAGTAGATCAAATAATTCTTCATTGTACAATTCAATAAAAGAAACTCGGATAGAAAATTCAACATCCTAAAACATGAAAGCAAAAAGTATAAATGACAATTAAAAAACAGCCTTCATTTGTTTCGGTCACTGGAGTGCAGCCATGCTTGGACACTCCCTTGCAATTAATTTACATCATACTTTGACTATGGACAATATTTTTATTTACTCTATGATACAAAATACATCAATGGCATAACAAAAACAACAATACAGAAACTAATATAACTGAAGGACACTAACCTGCTTCTTCAACTCATCAAAAATGTGATTCATACTTCTTGGAATGACACCAGCCAGTGGATCATCTTCCCAACTACAGTTCACATCTTCACTCCGCTCTCCTTCCATTGTGAAGGTCTTTCCCGTCCCTGTTTGTCCATAGCTACAAAAATATA
This sequence comes from Octopus bimaculoides, assembly GCF_046866305.1. Classification (NCBI taxonomy): domain Eukaryota; kingdom Metazoa; phylum Mollusca; class Cephalopoda; order Octopoda; family Octopodidae; genus Octopus; species Octopus bimaculoides. The sequence continues at coordinate 55,645,476 of NC_142941.1, forward strand.
AACTGAATTCATTATACTGTTCCTGGAAAGCTGGTAAAAGTCATTTAAGCAAACCACTGCAATTTTAATTCTTTTAGGACCAACATGCTTCTGGTCCTATCATCATCATCATTTTAAAAAAAAGGGATGGATTAAAAATATCCCGAATTCTAAAAAAATTTAAGTGCAATGGAAAATAAAATAAAAAGTGAAGTTTTCACTATTACACCGATTTCACTTTGAAACTGCTGTAATAGAAACAAAAATCTTTTAATTTCATTTATTAGAAGATGAAATTTATATATTTCTTATGGTTTTTGAACAAATCTGACCATCAGAAATCACTTGTTCTTTAGGTAAACCCTCAACTTCAAAATAAGATGGGTGCATTGTAAAAATTTACTGAAAATTACTCACGCAAAAATGGTACAATTGTAACCAAGCAACACCTCATCAATAATTGGGATAACCACTGCTTTGTATATGTCAATCTGCTTGGCATCCGGAGGAAATACATAGTCGAATCCAAATGTTTTCATCTGTGTTACTATGCCCATCTTTTCGCGCACACTCACTTCTTTTTTTTCCGGAGAAATGTTCACAACAGCAAACGAACCAGACTTCTTTTCTTGTGATGTCATAGGCCTGACAAAAAAAAGACAATTTATTTCAGCGTCTAAAAGTGGTGCCAGACAAAATTCATGTTCCTTTTTATTATATTTTCGTAACAGCAGCATTAAAATATATAACAAAAGATATAAAGCACCTAAGAAAAAAAAAAAAAAAAAAAAAAATTCAATCCCAAGTCAATAACAGGGCCAGTGTTGGTCACACTACCTCCTAGAAATAATAACAAAATCTTCCTCAAATCATGCACAACCATCTTAAAAACAGCACATTTAGGTGATGTATTTCAAGGCACACTAGGTCTGAACAATATTAAGAGAACAATTAACTGGAACACCTGTAATCATAAGTCTGATCTGTTGGATGAAGGTTGACCAAGGGTTAAACAACAGCAACTGATCCAGTTCCATTTGGATCCCTGGACCCATATATCACATTAAGAAGTAGTTACTCTTTTACTGGTTCCAGTCATTTGACTGCAGCCATGCTGGGGCACCGCCCGCCTTTAGTCGAGCAAATCGACCCCAGGACTTATTAAGCACTGCACTTAGGAAGCTCATATAGACCTACTAGAAATAACAACCAAATCTAAAATCAAAGCCTACCCATCTTAATCATCTTGTTACCATATTTCTGTTGAAATACATTGCTTTTATTTCAGCTAATTAGGAAAATAATGTGAAATTTATTAAAATAACTGTCATTAAGCTCATGTTGGAAATACAAATTAGCATGGAGGTTTTAATTTGGATCACTTTAAAACAGGGATTTCTAACCTCACAGCCACTAAACCACTTAAATAAAAAAATTTAAAAAGTTTAGTGATTTCTATGCAAGAATTTAAAGACTGCACAGCCTCTCTGCATTGAAATGTCAACTATACAAATACATTATTTAAAAATCCACTATATAAATGTCAATTATACAAATTTTATAAAAGGTTTATTTAAAAAAGTTCAAATACTGTGCAAGTAGTTAAAAAGTTTATTTGGCAATCCCTTGTGTCTGAGTTCGATCCCAATGCCCAACATCATCAAATTTCTTCTACTACAGCCTTAGGTTGTCCAATGCCTTATGAGTGAAATTTGACAGACTGTGTGGGCCCATGTTTCACTACCATGTATCATACAGTCTGCCTTTCACTCTAAGGGAGAGGCCCTTTGTTGCCAACAGAGGTACACTCTCAGAACATACACCCCTGCTACTGACTTGATCACCTAGAAAACAGAAGCTATCAACCACCTCTAGCTTACCGCCGCTGGCATTTGATAGAGTCTATTTTCTGTACATTTTTAGTGTTTATTGTACCTGTGCACCTTTCACACACAAGACCTATTTTCCCAGTTAACCTCTCTCTGATGGTATTTGTGATTTGTCTGCTTTCCTACTTACTAAGACTATGGTTTTTGCTAGGTTAACTCAAAGGCCCTTCAGTTCTAGACCTTGCTTCCACACCTGAAACTTCTCTAGTTATGGTAAAAATCTTTGGATGTAAAAGTTCTTCGAACTGAATAAGCAAAATGAATTGTCTTTACAAGCAATCTTTTTCTTAATCTTTCCAAACTAACATTTTACATTTATTTTATTTGAATTTGCGCCTGATAGGTCATAACCATGCCAGTTTTCTTGATTCTTCGAAACAAGTACCAGTATTTTCATCGGTTCGAAATTTGTAAACAAAATTATTTGTAACAGAAGTTGATTGTTAAATTTCGTGCTAAAAAGTTATATTTCTTAATTTGGGTGTATACACTTAGCCTCAAGAATGTAATTCGGATTGGCATTTAAAAAAAAAAGTACAACGGTTATATTTCCTCAAGTAAACTCCACCTATAAAGTATTAGTTAAGCAGTGGCTATGACAAAGGACACTTGCCAATGGCGATAAGTAGTGGTATCGAACCCCTAATCACGTGGTTGCAAAGCGAACACCTTGACCACTCAAGGGGACACTTTCCCTTTATCTTCAACCACAAAGCACAAGTATCTATATAAATCACAAGTTCATATAGATGGAGTTTCGGAATAGCTCAGCCAGCAAAGATGGATTTTCTCCGTTTTTTTTGTTAGGATTTTTCAAATGATTTTTCCCTTTTCTTTCCCTCAGTTTTGGTCAATATATTATATTCCACATTCCGAAATATTTGGTAATCACATTTAAAATAAAAATTCCGAACCCTAATCTTCATAACACTTTTCACAATTAAAAGCAAAACGATCGAACACAAGTTAGTGTGCGAAAAACCGAAATTAGAATTTTGAAGCATTAAACAATAATTTCAGTCGTTTAAAGAGTAGAAAAGACTGTTTTTCATTCAAGACTAACGAAACCAAACATCTCTTTTCTCCATCAAATAGCGAAAGTGTGTCATAGCAGCAACTTGTATATTTTTGAAAAAAAATAGCAAAATTAAATTTGATGGGAATTGTCAGCGTAAATAGTGTTGTTTACCTCTCGATTTAATTTTTATGCCGTAAAGAAAAGGGGCTTATTTTTTTAAGAAAAAAGTATGGCAAAATTAATCAAAATCATATAATTAGAAATGGTGGGGAAGGGTGTAAGAATTTTTGCTTTGTTTTGTTTTAAATGTGAATTCCGAATGCTTCAGACAAAAACTAACGAACGAAAAAAAAATCATTTTAGTGGTGGTTACTGGGTTTTTTTTTTTTTTTTGGCGGGGGGCGATGTTTAAAATAAACATTTAAATTTTGGGGGCTGTCGTGAACGTATGGAGGTGATGACACCTAAAAAAAACTTAGGGATTTTCAAAGTATTTTTTGGCACTATCATGCTATTAGCTGTCAAGGGCTTTCCATCATTTTGAAGTATGTGCTGCAAAAAGTTTGTCAATCCTGGCGAAAACGAAGAATCCAAATAACGAGAATGAGCTATTATGCAAGTGTGTTTGTAAATACATGTTAAGTTTGAAATCGGGGAGAGATATAAGGGTGCTTGATGTAGTTTGAGGAAGAAGTTGATTTACTAAAATGAAGTTAACGAACGAATATCCTCTATGGACAAGAGTAAGTTTGTTTTAGCTATCCACGACTGGAGTTAGACTGGATGATAGCAACCGGTATTGACAAAGTGTAGTAACAACATGTCAGTCTATACAGGACCATAATAAATACAGTCTAAGAAGCAGAAAAGGTATATTAGAAGGTCTAAATTATGCGCTACAGCTAATGTAAACCAAAATCATATGCTTATCATTATTTTCCCGTCTCGAAAAACAAATTAAAAGAAAGTGCTCGCGAGAAATACATGACAGTGGAGAAATAAAGAGAATTTTTTAAAAGGCAAACATCAAACTCACCTGCATCGTACAGCCACCTTAATATTCTGATTACCATTTTTCTTGGGTCCCATTTTTTTCACTACTGTCGTACAGTAAATAACTTTCAACAAACAATCACACACGCACAATAACAGTAATAAGTCAACAAAAAGGCAGAGATTTCAGCTCCGTTTGCCTTGTGGGATTTAAATTTTTCGTATTTTGTACAATTTCAAAATAAGCCAATCAGAATCAAGGCGATTGCTGATTGGCTGGATTTCGATGTTGCCGTTCGAATTATTATTGCACGAGGGAAGAATCAAGGGGAGTTAAATCTTTCATACTAGCTCAAATGTCAAATATAACGTTTTTTACTGGAGAAGCGAAGTGACAATGTGTGGGGGGTCGGGGTTATCTTGTGGTTTGTACTATTAGACTACGTTTCTTATTTCTTTATTGCCCACAAGGGGCTAAACATAGAGGGGAAAAACAAGGACAGACAAAGGGATTAAGTCGATTACATCGACTCCAGTGCGTAACTGCTACTTATTTAATCGACCCTCGAAAGGATGAAAGGCAAAGTCGACCTCGGCGGAATTTGAACTCAGAACGTAACGGCAGACGAAATACTGCTAAGAATTTCGCCCGGTGTGCTAACGTTTCTGCCAGCTCGTCGCCTCTGTTAGACTACATTTCGTTCATTGGACTACGGTCATGATGGACCGCTGCCTTGAAGAATTTTAGTCGAACGAATCGACCCCAATACTTATCTAATTTTTTAAGACTGATGCTTATTTTATCGGTCTTTGGCTGAACGGCTATGTTACGGGGACATAAACAAACCAGCATCGGTCGTCAAGCGGTAGTGTAGGACAAACACAGATACAAACACACACACATACAGACACGTGGTTATTTAAATTAGTAACTGGGGCAAAATGAGTAATTTCTGATTTCTCGCTAATTTCTACCTGCTTGTTTGAAATCATTACGTTGCAAGTTTGCCGTCATTATTTTGTACTGTTACATTAACTCTAAGAGTAAAAATTGATCAACATACCTGTCGATGAATTTGAGAGAGTTTCAAACAGATTCGAAACATAGGTGACAGGTACTTTTTTTCTCAACTTTGACCCGATTGTAACTGAGGTTGGTAATAAAATATCTGGATAATTTTTGGTGTTTAGTAATCAATATTCTTTTCTCTTTTGGAGTTCAAGTTAATTTTTCTCCACACTTTGATCATTTTCAATTTTCAAAACTGATGCCTAAAATGGGGTAAAATGAGTCATGACTAATTTCTTCTCTTTAATTGAATGTTGCTTATATATACCGGGAAGAAAGCCACTCCAGAAGATCGTGCAAAAGTTTTAGTGAATATTTAAAGTCGAACTTTTTGACTTAATGGAGTTTCGTTAATTCTATATCATATGCCATTTTTCCATGATCCTTAAAATCCTTAAATTTTTGTCGCATTTCTGATCTTTCTGATATCTAAGGATGGATATTGATACATATGAGTCTGTTTTCAAATGTAATTCTGGAGAATTACTCATTTTGTCCCTGCTCAAAGAGAACGGCGAAAATTCTTCTGAAATGATGTTCTTAATGTTTATTGTGTTTTAAATGCATTTGGAGAACGACATTTGCTTAGCTGATATAGTTTTTGTAAGGTAGTGAACATTTGTAATTTTTTTTTTTTTTTCTCAAACTAAAAAAGTTATTAAAAAATCGTAATTGTACCCCCACCTCCGTCATATCGTTGTTATGACAGGCTTCTTTCAGTTTCCGGCTACTGAATCCACTCACAAGGCTTTAGGCGGCCCGAGTATTTAGTAGGAGACACTTGTCCAAGACTCTACGCAATGTGACTGAATGCAGAACCATGTGGTTGGGAAGCAAACTTCTTACCACACAGCCTACACCTGTTAATTTTTGTTTCTTTTTTAAATCAATTAACGGTAATTAAGACTTGATCAAGTACCTATGATCATAGGCATTCTTTTCTGTCTTTATAGTCCAAGATAATGACTAAATTATCCAGTGAATTCTTCCTCTTTATTAATACAACCGAATTTTGTTTCTATTTCTAGTACGTTGATTGACCACAGACGCTGCCCCGTTATACCAATCTCATTTTGCATGTCAGTAGGTGTGTGCACACCCAACCCGCTAATTATTTAATTTATTATTATTATTTTTATTTTTTTTTTTTTGCAACATTAAATTTCTATATAATTACAATCCACACTATCTGAAAGGTATTTATAAAAAATTTCATTAACAAATATCCATTTTTCTGAAAGTTATGACAAAACAAAATTGATTCGTGTGAATTATCCAAAACTCTTCTGGATCTGTTCCTTCCGAAATATTTTTCGCATCGAATTCTGAATATAATCGTGATCTACATTGTTTCAAAGGTGTTTGTAGAAACATTCATTGTTGAAGATAAATTTATCAGTATACAACCATAGACTTAATCCAAAACCTGATCTAATACAAATATCTTGTCTTTGAGCACTCTCTTGCAAGATTCGAGAAAGGTCTCCTCCTTGAGGATACAACCTCCTCCATTCCTCTCACTACCACGTGGGCACTAAAAATGGCAACTGTGCTGGGTGTTTCCTCTTTGTTCTCTCACTTGGCCATTAAAATAAATAAATAAAATCGAAATGGTTTTTATTTAATAATGTGGGTAAGGTGTTGACAGGATAGTACACAGATCTAAAAATGTGCAAGACACTGTATATAATAAGGGCAACTCTATGACTTTATCAGGAGCTAGGGGTCCAAGGTAAAGCTAATACTGCGTACCTATCCAGGAATATGACACTCAATGATCAGATATCAAACCATTCTAAACTTTGTGTTGACATAAATATTGAAAATTTTCTTTTCTCTAAACAGATTACTAGTCTAAGAAATTATATAATTGCATATAATTTAGTAATGCTCTAAACCAGGGTGTATATAAGAATTTGTTAAAGTTTATGAGCAATAAATCGGTGATACTTCTATTATACAAGAAATAATTTAACAAATTTTTTATTCAATTCTTAATATTTAATCATGAAAATATAATAGGATTATTTTTAACATGGGGTCTAGTAGAACAAAACAAGAATCAAAGGGGTCTATAGGCAAAAAAAAAAAAAAAACGATTGGCAATCACTGTTCTAAAGTATTAGACCATTGACACTTGTGGATAAAATAAAACTTCTTGTTCAAATGTAGTCTGACACTATATTCACACCCAGAAATAAGTCAATGTTGAGATTAAATAAGGTGGCTAGCTGGCAGAAACATTAGCACACCGGGCGAAATGCTTAGCAGTATTTTGTCTGCCGTTCTGAGTTCAAATTCCGCTGAGGTCGACTTAGCCTTTCATCCTTTCGGTGTCGATTAATTAAGTACCAGTTACGCACTGGAGTTGATGTAATTGACTTAATTCCTTGTTTATCCTATCCCCTCTATGTTTAGCCCCCTGTGGGCAATAAAGAAATAAATGTTGAGATCAAAGTGCTTGAAATATAATAGAGATGCTAATATTGTCAAATTTTTCATCTCTCAAGACAAAAGCGAAATGAATTTCAAGCAGAGAATGAAACCAACAGGGTCGGACATTATTTCTGGTTCAAGAGCTAACAACATCCTTCATAACACAGTTTTCCTACATACATTCTTGACAAAAACAAAAGTTTTTATTTATTTATTGTCTAATTTAATACCCCCACTACTACCAAATGGCACCCTCTCTCTCTCTCTTCGCCCTTTTTTAAAGCCTAAGCAGGCTCATGGGCCTGGTTTCTATGGCGTATGTGTTCCCCGCCAGCTGGACGGGATGCCAGTCCATCGCAGCTTTACTCAAGAAACAGAAAGAAAGAGTGAGAGAAAGTTGGGGCAAAAGAGTACACCAGGGGTCGCCACCTACCCCCCTGCCAGAGCTTCATAGAGCTTTAGGTGTTTTCGCTCAATAAACACACACACAACGCCCAGTCTAGGAATCGAAACCGCGAGTCCGCTGCCCTAACCACTGGGCCATTGCGCCTCCACAAATGGCACCTTACCCATCAGATTTTGGCACAAGACCAGTGATTTCAGAGGAAGGAGGAAGTTGATGACATTGACCACAATGTTTAACTGGTAATTATTTTATTGACCCAGGAAGAATGAAATAGAAAGTCATCACCAGTGACATTTTAACTTAGAATTTAGATTGATGGAAAGCTGTTTATCAGTTTGCCATCTTACCTTACACTAATGAAACGTTTGGCTCCTTTCTTATTAAACAATTCAGAAACCATGGGGAGGCTAACTGATACCATCAACTCCAGTACTTGAATGGTACTATACTTCATCAAACCCTGTAATGATGGAAAAAGCACAGCCGACCTTGGAAGGATTTGAACTAAGAAAGTAAAGAATTGGAACAAATACCACAATGCATGCTGCGTAACACTGAAGATTCTACCACCCCATCACCCTTTTTGATCTAATATAAATTTCTCTTTCTTCAGTGTTGGGTAAGTTTAAAACTTTGGAAACCATTGCAACTGGATATCAAACCATCTCTGACAATCTTTCATGTTTTAACAGGATCTGAATTAAAACCTTCCATCAAAATACTATTTGAACCCTGTCACACCATGTTCCTGCTTTGGCAGGAATAGGCTTAATATCATCACACTGGATTCCCAGTAAAGTGGTAATGAACAACAAGCATAGAAAAAGAAGATGCAACCGATTCTGTCCATTAGTTTGCATGTAGTCATTACCCTCAAGCTGTATAGACAACTATTTATTCTTTTGCTCAGGAGCCCAGGTGGAGGATAAAGTTAGACACAGGGGCCCAGTGCTGAGAGGGTTAACGGAAAAATTGGAAACTCATTTTAATGCCAACCCATTGAGATGACCTCAGTTCTATGATACAAACTTATTTTTAAAGTGACCTGAATTTAAACATTCCATCAAAATGCTGTTTTTATTTGTTCCAAACCCCATTTTAATAAAGATAATTTTACAAAATCCATTATTTTAAAAAAAATCAATAGAAACAATGGCATTATATTTTAACATATGGCAATGAAAGAATTTTATTAAGCATGGCAATTTACATGTCCCCCCCTTTTAATCCATGCAACTCCCCTTTATGATAAACACCGATCTAAAAGTTCCACTATCACCCCATTCATCCTCTTCCTCCTCATTTAATGTCCATATTGGCATGGGTTGGATGGTTTGATTGGAGTTGACCAACCAGGAAGTTGCCTTGTCTGTTTTGGTATGGTTTCTGGGGCCGGATGCCCTTCCTAACACCAGCCACTTTACAGTGCACTGGGTGCTCTTTATGTGGCACCAGCACTCCTCGTTCTAATTTGTAATTGGGCAGCTAAGCAAGTAGACAATATTGTCTCTAAAATAATATAGTACCAGAGTAAATATCTTACAATAGTGTCAATCCTTAACAATCTGGGATCAAATCCTGTTCTAAATGACTTTACTTTCCATCAATCTACTTGCTGATGACTTATTGATCACACAATGCTGGAAGTTATCTTCATCACTATTGCAAGTTGAAAACTAAAGAAAACAAATAAAATGCCAGAACTACATAAGCAAAATCATCACTAAATGTCTGTTTTCTGTGCTGGCATAGGTTGGACTGTGACAGGATCTGGTGAACCAAAGGGCTGTACCGAACTCTAGTGTCTGCTTTGGCATGTATTTCTAAGGCTGGACGTCCTTTCTAATGCCAAAATAATATTCGAAAAAAGAAAAAAAAAAGAGAGGAAAAAAAAAAAAAAAAACATTCTCAATCAGAACCATCATAATTAATTACGATACAATAAAAAATTTTTTTTTTTAAATGAGAAAATTATATATATATATGTATGCATAATATATTTTTTTATTTATATTTTTCCAATACATAATTATTTCTGAAAATATTACAACTGCCTCTATTTAGACAGTGTTGCAGTCAAACTACAGTCAAATTCATTCCCAATTCCCGAAACAAACTGAGGGAGATGAAGAGAGAGAGAGTGAGTGAGTGGGGAAGTTGGGGTGGGGTGGTGGCGAGAATACTCGACTACGTTTTCTACTAGTTTTGATATTGAATTAGTTCAGCAAATTCTTTTGTACAAAAAATAAAAAAAACACTGCTAAAAAGCATGACATCAAATTTAAAAAGAAGTTAGGGAATGCACCACAAAGAGTTGATTAACAAAAAAATTAGTGTAGCAACCATTTGTAATAAATGTATGAAGCATATTTTGGAGACAGGGAGAAGGGAAAGGCAGCTACAGAGAATCTGCATCATGAAAGACTTGATATTATAGTGGGGTGAGGGGTTGGTTTCCTTCCTTATGAGGAGTGTAGGAGGAAGAGAAGCTGAGTCATCATAACATGGAATTAGAAATGTACCAAATTATTATTATTATTATTATTATTATTATTGCTAATGTTAAGTGTCTATTTTTCACAGAATACTTTCAAATCATTTTTCACTTTTGATATCAGAGAAAGGTGGAGGGGAGGGGAGGGGGAAGAGAGAGAGAGAGAGAGAGATCTCAACAGGGAAGAGCTTTAAAAATATATATATAGATAGACAGATATAAATATATATAAAAGGATTTAGTGACTGTTTCGAGTTGCTACTCCAGTTACTCAAGAGGGAAAAGAAAAGAAATAATGAAAAAAAAAAAAAAAAAAAAAAAGAGATCTTTATTACATGGTGGTGGTTTCTTCATTAATGTTAATGACGAGCATTTAATTATTTTGCCCAACAGAATTCCTACACATGAAATGAATGAAGGCATAAGCAGGTAAGTACTCCTCCAACACAAATATACTTAACATAACTGTTACACTGGCACAGCGTGACATAACATGATAAGCCTGGATCTTTTGAATTACAGGTAAGAGAGAGAGAGAGAACTGGCTCTAGTACTTGACATGTATTTTATAGACACTGAAAGAATGAAAGGCAAAATTGACCTTGGCAGGATTTGAACCCAGGGCATAAAGAGCTGGAATTAAAACACAGCAAGGTGTTGTATTCCCCATTCTAATAGTTCTGCCAATTTACTACTGCCGTGACCTTTCTATATTGACTGGCAACTTGAATGCGAGTTAGTATTGAAAGAGAAACAGAAAGAAACAAATGACTCCAAGTTCTGGTTGTGACAGAAAGCCAACACACACACACACACACACACACACACACACACACACACACACAACACATAAAGATCCTATTAAGAATCATCAACACTACCTTTTATTGATTTTTTTTCCCTTCAAACAATAAACGGCCAGTGAAATAAATGACGTTTCTTCCTGCACATTTTCTAATCAACAACAGTTGATTATTATTAACCTAATTATTAATTAGGTTCTGATTGTCTCTCTTACATGAGGCTTTCATAACTAAAAAGTTTATGGTTGTTTGGCTTAAGTTTTTTTTCCTGTTTCCTCTCTCTTTTCTCTCCAATCCAATCACCCAAATTTACGTTCAGTACAAGGCAGGCTTAGTCTTTTACTAAACTAATATTGGTTTCAAATTTTGGCACAAGGCCAGCAACTTCAGGGGAAGTGGGTAAGTCGATTACATCGACCCCAGTGCTTAACTGGTACTTATTTTATTGACCCTGAAAGGATGAAAGGCAAAGTTGACCTCAATAGGATTTGAACTCAGAATGTGAAGACGGACAAAAAACCCGCAAAGCATTTTGTTCAGCACACTAACCAGTTTGCCAGCTTGCTACCTTCTTTCACTGAATTAATTAATATTGGCTTAAATTAAATTGACAGCAATAATACTTTTAACATTGCTTTTCTGTGTGGGTGTATATATATATACATACATATATATGTGTGTGTGTATGTATATATATATATATATATATATAGATTTGTGTCAGTTATTCTCTCCTTAGCTTCATTGTGATCATTGGACAAACAAAAAATACATTGTTTAAATTAACAAACAAACAAAAAAAGAAAGAAACAGCACCATCATCATCATCATCATCATCAATATTTTGTATTAAAAAAACAAAACGAAAAACACTGATCCACGATAGGATGGATAGGAAAAAAATTTTAATTTGCTGGATCACTGATAGCTGCTAACCACTGCTGGAAATTACACACTCCCATCAATAGAGACAGCACATGATTCAAATGGCAGCAAAAGATGGCATGTATTTGGTATTTCAAGAACGCATTTGCATGGCCTGCAATAAATATACAAACAAAAGATTACTGAAGAAAATAAATTATATATATGTGTGTGTTTGTCTGTGTGTATGTGTGTGTGTGTGTGTTAATTTGGATGAAAGTGATTCAAATAGTTCAGATATATATTTCGTTAAATGCGGAGAAAAGGAAAAAGAAAAAAAAAAGTTCTGCAACAGAAATTTGATGAGTATAAAGGGATGTAACAAAGTATTGCAAAATTTCTAGGCGTGGCTGTGTGGTAAGAAGATTGCTTCCCAACAATATGGTTCTAGGTTTGGTCCCTACTGCATGACACCTTGGGCAAGTGTCATACTATAGCCTCAGGTCGACCAGAGCCTTGTGAGTGGATCTGATAGGCAAAAACAAAGAGGCCTGTTGTGTATATAAATATGTGTTACAAGCAAATATGGCCACCCCTCTTGAACTTGAATAATTCAAAATAATGTAAACAAATAAGCACAACAGTTAACACCAAAGGGTTAAAAAATAAAAGGATAAAATATGGTGATGGTTGTGCTACTTTGCACTTACCTTAACCATAGTGGAACCCATCTGAGCAGGAGAATCGGTCACATGAACACCAGCTTCCCGTAAAGCTTCTATTTTCTCATTAGCACCTCCCTTCCCGCCAGCAATAATGGCACCAGCGTGGCCCATACGTCGACCAGGCGGAGCAGTCAAGCCAGCAATAAAAGACACAACAGGCTTTGCATTGGGACCCTGAAAAAAAAAAAAAACAGAGAACAATCATGAATATAAATATTCACCAGTCCTCAGTCAAATCGTCCAACCCATGCTAGCATGGAAAGCGGACGTTAAACGATGATGATGATGATGTACAGTGGAAGCTGTAATATCAGTTAGATACACTGTTGCGTCTTGCAACAAAATCTAAAACAATCATAATTAGCAACAAAGCTTTAACAATGTTGCTACCAGCAACAGAGACTGTTACAACCATTGTCGCTGGCAACAATATCTGTAACTGTTGTCACTAGCAACAGGAACCATAACTGCTGCCACCAGCATGTGGCCATGCTGGAGCACTGTCTCAAAGGGTTTTAGTTGAAGAAATCAACCCTGGGACTTATTTTTTTTTAAACCAATTACTTATTCTATTGGTCTCTGTCGCTGAACTGCTGATTCATGGGGACATAACACACCAACACTGATTGTTAAGTGATAGGCTGGGGAGGGGGAACAAACAGACACCAAATCACACACATGACAGGCTTCTTTCAGTTTCCATCTACCAAATCGTGCCATCACGATTTCGCTTTCACTTGCTCCAACAGGTCTTCGCAAGCAGAGTTTAGTGTCCAATGAAGGAGATGTTGGCATAGGTGCCAGTCGTCGAATTTAGTCAACCTTTTGGATGGTTATTTGCTGGTGCCTCATTAACTAAGCAATCACTTTACTTAACAAGAAAGAAAATATGGCAAGATATTCATTTCCAATATAAACAGGCTCACCTTATTGTGTTCCTTTAAATATTCAGCAGCATTTTCCTCAGCCTGGCCACCAATCTCACCAATCAGAACAATTCCTGAAATTGATAAAACAAAACCCAACAAATGAAGTACATTTACACAATGATTTCTTAAATGTATTATTAAGACAAATTTTTACAAGAGATGTATTAGTAGTTTCTTCCTCCTTTCTCTCATCAGTCTTCAAGGGCCTGCAAAAGCATCATGCATACAGCCATTTATACTGAGACTAAATTTATAGAAGAAACGAAATACTACCATTCTCACAGTTTGGAAAAAGTCATCAGTTGTACCACATATCCCTCATTCTCTTCTATCCTTTGTCATCTGATCTCAAGACCACCCACCTAACATTCTCAGATCAAATCCCAGCAGATCATGCTAGTATGGAAGGTGGACGTTAAACGATGATGATGATGATGATAAATGAAATGCTGCAAGGGTATAGAGTCTGGTGTTTCTGTTACCGTCAGAAGAGAAACATTACCAAATAATTTTTACCTTTTGTGTTAGGGTCTTGGATGAAGACTTCCAAACAATCAATGAAATCTGTTCCGTTGAAAGGATCCCCTCCAATACCAACACACAATGTCTGTCCAAGGCCTACAGCAGTTGTCTGATGCACAGCTTCGTATGTTAGAGTGCCGGAACGTGAAACAATTCCTTGATAGTAGCAGTGTTTCATAAAGGAGGAAAAAATAAAGAAAGAAACATACAGAAAATTAGATGGGAATGCTGAATTCATCGATCAGTTTTTCTCAATCTATTCATTAGGAAATCTGACAATTTATCATACTTGCAAGTAATTAACTATAACTAAAGCCAATATGCAAATATCTCCAAAACACTCAAAAGCCTTTGAAGGCCAGTGTTTAGCACCAATTCCATTGCATGAAAGAGAAAAATATTTTTCTTAGATAGGATGGTAGTCTCTATCACAGTTTGTCCATGACTGAATTATCAAAGAGGACAGAGCAGCACCCATGTGCAAGGAAGAATGGGTAATAAACTACAACCTAATGGATGAGTTATTATCAAACCAGAGAGCCAACCTAAATGATTCCAACAGAGTGAACAGACCCGGCCAAATGTATACAAGAGACCAGGTGGTGGTGTTAAACTGAGCAGTGGATTAAGTCTGTCACTCAAGAACATGTAGAGCATGTCTTTACATTTTTCAGGTCTTGGGCCAACTCAAGGCAATGACAAACTGAATATAGAACACAAAACCATATGATTAAGAAACATAGTCCCTTTAAAAAGTAAAGCAAAACAAGTAAAATTATTCCTTGAAATATTATTATTCTTGAGAAAAAAAAAAGAAAAAAGAAATAAAACAAATGAAATACTAGTATGCCTGAAGTATATTTTTAAGTATGTTTGATCAGGACTGAGCTGGTGCTAAAAATAACTACTGCCATCCAAATATCACTTGGCACAATACATGTGTCACAAGAGTATTTTTTTACCAAGATGACTATCTACATTAATATAATGATACTATAACTATTTATGCCACTTTTGATGCATGATGCAATAAAAAGAAAAATGGCAGCGATATTGTTGCAACATTATACTGTTCTTCAAATTTGAAGTGCAAACATCTAGTGTAGCTTAAATGTACAGCAATTTAAATTATTGTTGTAGTTTCCCTTCACCCACCAATATAGTTAAGGGCGATATACTTACCAATGTTACCTTGTTGGTGAATATGTCCTGGCATAATACCAATTTTACATTCTCCAGGCTTTCAAATAAATAAATAAATAAATAATGATTTAAAGTTTTGACACAAGGCAAGTGAATTTAAGGGGAGGGGGTCAATTATACTGAGTTCAGTTCTTGACTGGTACTTTATTTTAACAACCCCAAAGCGATGAAAAGCATAGCAGATGTCAGTAGGATTTGAACTCAGAATGTAAAGAAACAAGAAATGTAACAAACATGGGTAGCAAACTACATAAATGTTGAGTGGAGGGACAAGTTGATTACATCAACCCTAGTACATGACTGGTACTTTGTTGGCTCCAAAAGGATGAAAGGTAAAGTTGACAATGTCAGAATTTGATCTCAGAGAGTAAAGAACTACACTGGAACATATATAGAAAGGCATTTATTACTTCAAATTTCATCAGTAATAATAATTTCTTCCCCCAAAGGCACAAGGCCTGAAATTTTGGAGGAAGGAGCTAGTCAGATACATGGATTTCTTCCCGTACTTAACTGGTACTTATTTTATCGACCCTGAAAGGATGAAAGGTAAATTTGACCTCGGCATAATTTGAACTTAGCATGTAAAGAGCCGGAAGAAATGTCTTAAAGAATTTTGTTTGACGCACTGATGATCCTGCCAGCTCACTGCCCTAATCTCTCATCAGTGATAATAAAAACTCATTGTATAACATAAGTAAAAGGAAATTATGCAACAAAGAAAGCTTTCCTTCAGCACTGGCTCAGTACTTACCTTGATAATTCCAGGACAGTTTGGACCAATTAACCTGGTCTTGCTCTGTCGGACTAGTTTGTGCTTCACCTTCACCATGTCTTGCTGTGGAATTCCTTCAGTAATGCACACAACCAGAGGAATTTCTGCATCGATAGCTTCATCTATAGCTTTAGCTGCCGCTGGAGGCGGTACGAATATCACAGTAGCGTTTGCTCCCGTCTTGTTTACGGCCTGCAATACACAGGGAATAAAGACAGAAGGAAGAAAAGTTGTTAAATTTAGAATCTTTGGACAGAGGAGATTGTTTTCAATCTGATCTCTCATTGTTATCAGGTCTTTAAATTCCTAAATGTGTACACAGTACAAGTAAAGTTTCTCACTGGATTCCAAGCAAAAAATTTTACTGAAAACAATCTTATGTCCAAAAGATCATACAAATGAGGAGAAATATTATAATCTTATTATGGATTCATTCAAGACATCTCAGGGAAGAATGGTTGAGAAACTGACACCTTTCACAACAGAAATGCATATCTGACCCAGGAGCAGGTCGGATTGCAATACAACGAGCCAAAAAAAAAAAAAAAAAAAAAAAAAAAAACTAGTCACTCTCTAGTTACATAGACAGAGAGCTGCATGTATTTAGGCTGAGCACTTATAATACCAATCTTACTATGGTAAGGTCTATGAAGTGCATAGGTCAGGACAGGTTTGTAATGTGTATAGGTATCTTGCATCTCCTTTCCTGATTAAATTATTACAAAACCTCTTAATCATCAAGCCACTGCATCTCGCTCATCACAGCTATGCATTTTCTGAAATGACATTATTGGGCATAAATGAAGGTTCTGCTGCCAGCCATATTGACAGAGAAGTATAGCTTATGTCTTTACTTTGTGTAGGAGGCACATGGCTTAGTGGTTAGAGTGTTAGAGTCATGATCGTAAGATTATGGTTTCGATTCCAGGACAGAGCAACACATTATGTTCTTGAGCAAAACAGTTTATTTCATGTTGCTCCAGTCCACTCAGCTGGCAAAAATCAGTAACCCTGCAGCAGACTGGCATTCCATCCAGTGGGGAGTATATGTGCCATGGAAACTGGCCCTATGAGCCTATATCACTTGGGAAGGATCTCTCTACCATCTCTCATCTTGTGCAAGAGAGGATAAAATAAATTCCGTGCCTACATCACAATAAATAAAATAGAGACATCAAACTGAGTTTAATCCGTTATACTCACCTCTTTGACAGAAGCAAATACAGGTAAACCTAGATGTGTGGTGCCAGCTTTAGCAGGTGACACACCTCCCACCATTTGTGTTCCATAACTAATGCATTGTTCACTGTGGAACGTACCCTGTAAAAGAGGAGTAAAACATGTAGGCCTACAGTTCAACAAAAATAAGGTTAGAGGACAACAGATAACTGAAATTCATATTTGAGATAAAAAGGAATTTAGGAACGCCATCTGCGTGAAAATAATTGATAAATTAGTTTTAACATATGTAGTGAGCACAAAAAATTTAAGAGCTGTGTTGAGGAAAAGACAACATTATGCTCAGAGATCAAAAAGCTGCAACAAATACCAAAAAGCACCTTGTCTGATGCCCTGATAATTCTAGGAAACCATTTCCCTTGATTGGTACTCACTGTATTTTAACGTGTATAAGAAACCCTTTTTGTCAAGAATTAGGTTAAAAAAATATGGGGGTTTTTCTTATACATGGATAGTATTATAATCCCTTGCAAAACCCTTTTCCTAAATTTTAAGCCCCCAAAATTAGGTGGTTCCTTATACATGTTAAAATATGGTAATTCTGTCGGACCAAAAAGGATGGATGGAAAAATTGACCTTGGAAAAAAAATACAAGTCGTTTGTCCTGTGCTCTAATGACTGTCAATTCACTGTAAATAGATTATGTATTAGATTGCATTTCCAACGATGTGGTATTGAGTGGACCCGACAACTGCATTTGTTCACTCCCACCTATTAGGTCATCCCTGATTCTGCAGACCTATCGTAGAATGTGTCCCAGCTGCTATGATCCCATTTTTTATTCTTACATCAAGAACTACATAATCAAATGTGTCCTTGATGTGAGTCTTCATGTAAATAAAGTTTTAATTGTTGGCTTATATTGTCAACATTTGCAATGATGTGTACATAAGTAAATAAAGCTATTACAATGAAGAAAAAAAAAAAAAGACAGAATAGATAAAAAAAACAGAAAGGGACTTATATAAGAATTTTTGAAAAAAGTGAAAAGTAAAATGAAATATTACCTGTTTTCCAGTTAAACCCTGACAGATCAATTTAGTGTCTTTACCAATCATTAAGTGGGGACGAGTACCAGTGTAGTTTGTTCGGACTGAATTGAAGCACTGCGGGATCCCGACATTTTTGGGAACTGAAACAAACAAGAATTGATTGAGATTAGCTTTCAAGACACATAATACTTTCATTTCTAGGGCAGTGAGCTGGCAGAATCGTTAGCATGCCAGGTAAAATGCTGAGTGGTATTTCATTCTGAGTTCAAATTCTGCCGAGGTCAACTTTGCCTTTCATCCTTTCAGGGTCAATAAATTAAGTGCCAGTTGCTTACTGGGGTCGATCTAATCGACTGGCCACCTCCCCAAAAATTTTGGGCCTTGTGCTTAGAGTAGAAGAGAATATTATATAACTCAATTTTTATTGTTCTTTATCAATTTTGTTAAGTATTTTCATTAAATTTCTTATCAAACAAAAAAAAAAAAAACACCAATAGCCAAAGTTCTAACAATACTGTTAATCCATATTCTAGACTGGTACTTTATTGAACCCCCAAAAGGACAAAGTGTTAAGTTGATTTTAGCAGGATTTGAACGCAAAATGTAGAAAGCCAGAACAAACACCACAAAAAGTTCTATCCAATGCCACTGACTGATGGTTCAGTACTTTTTAACCCTTTGGGTACCAACCTAACTACAATTGTCTGTAGCTCTATGATGCAAATTTTTTAAAACAATTTAAACCAAAACCTTCCAGCAAAATTCTATGTCAATTTACATTCTAAACACCAAGATGAAGTTTTTTTTAAGCCTTTCATCATTTTTTGAATTAATCAAAAGAGATGCACAGTATTTTAGCAGATATATAGTAACAAGAGGGTTAAATTAACTAAAATACCTACAACCAGCAAAATTTTTTATTCTTACATGTAAGTTATGAAGTCCCCAACACCTTGCGCCCCCATATCCCAATCCGGTTTGTATTCTTTTCTACTCTAGGCACAAGGCCCGAAATTTTGGGGGAAGGAGGGAGGGAGTGGGTAGCAATCAATTAGATCGATCCCAGTATGCAGCTGGTACTTAATTTATCGACCCCAAAAGGATGAAAGTTAAAGTTGACTTTGGTGGAATTTGAACTCAGAACGTAAAGACAGACAAAATACTGCAAAGCATTTCGCCCAGCGTGCTAACATTTCTTCCAGCTCACCACCTTCCAATCTGGTTTGTATTTTAAGAAGAATGACTGGGAAAATGTCATCAAAAATGTATTGATTCTTCTACAAAGATATACAGCTATCTGGAAGTTTACAATGCTATTAAAAAGTCCATCTCATGAAAATACTTCTATCACTACAACCTAAACTAAAAATTCAGCTCATTTCTACATTAACCTAGTTTTTCCCTTTCATTCAACACTGAAAGGATCGAGAGGGTTCATAGGTAAATGATAACACACAGAGATAGCAGCTGCCTTACACAATTTACACACACACACACATACCCATACACACATTCACCTTCATACATTGACTGCTGCAGGCATCCATGTTTACAGACAAGAAGCTTGAAACCAAGAAAATACATGAAATAACACAACACCACACATACTTTTACACACAGACACAATAACTAACTGAAGACACTAAACTCTACATTAGTATAACCTACTTACCAATGAACTGTTATCAGATTACAGACATTTATCCACTAGTGTTACAACTTATCATTTCACTGACTTATGGACTTAACTATCTAAAGTAAAAAACAAATTAAAAATTCCATATATAGATTATGGATGATCTACATCAACAAGAGAGTCAGGAGAGATGTAACTGTGGTTACCACCACCAACAATATACATGTCTATCTGCAATTAGAGTTTGTTGGTGGTTCAAGAAGCAAAAGATCTCAAAGTTAAGGCAGTGGTTATTGTTATTATATAGCAAAAGACAACTGAAAAGAAGGAATATTAGCAAGGGTCGGAATTAAACAGGTTCAGTGTATGTTGCTTAGCCCAAAGTCAGAAATAATCCAACACATTTATCACAATAGTGGTTTATTGAGTGATCTGATATGGTCAACAGATTCATTACAGACAGTGTTTCAACTTCTACCCCATCGCGGGACCACACTGCACACTTCAATGTATAGTAGTTCTCACTCTAGAGGTTAAAGAAACCCTGGCATTGTAAGAGCAGTGTTGTGCGTCCATAACCTGTAGTAAAAAGTGTATAATTATTCACTGCAAGACTAATGGGAAGGGGGGGCACTGCCATCTGAACATGGCCGATGCCAGTACCCCCTGACTGGCTTCCATACCGGTAGCATGTAAAAAGCACTATCCGAACATGATCGATGCAAGTGCCCCATGACTGGCTTGTGTTCCGGTGGCACATAAAAAGCACTATCTGGATGTAATTGATACCAGTGCCCCATGACTGGCTTCTGTGCCAGTGGCATGTAAAAAGCACCCACTACACTCTTGGAGTGGTTGGCATTAGGAAGGGCATCCAGCTGTAGAAACCTTGCCAGATCAGATTGGAGCCTGGTGCAGCCACTGGCTTTCCAGACCTCAGTCAAACCGTCCAACCCATGCCAGCATGGAAAACGGACGTTAAATGATGATGTGCAGAACTTCATAAACATCGAGTATGAGACTGACTTCAACAAGGTCATTTATGCATCCACTTTATTAGATATTTTTCAATATTGTGTATTGTAAAAGTATAACCAATTTATTGCAGATAAATTTTAATAACAAAATTTTATGTGGACCTCCAAGGGTCGTATGGACCCCAGTTGAGACCCTTTGCTGTAGAGTCACCATATAAAGTACCAGTAATATACTAACGTTAATTCATCGGTTACAATTCCTACCCTACATATTTGTACTTCTGTACCAATGTTAAATATAAGAAATAAAAACAAACAATAGTTTATTTCAGTTTTATGCTTTGTGAGAAAAATGTGCTAAATTCCAGTTAAATTTTAAAGTATGAATAGCCATTAATTTTTATTTTTATGCTTCCTTTCAGAGGAGGTAAGGAAGTTATTAAAAATAAAAGCATCAGTCAAATACTGGTTCAATTTAATTGGTTATACCATTTTCAAAAAAAAAAAAAAAAAAAAAAGAAAGAAAAAAGTGACCTTGTGCCTATGTTAGAAATCATTGTATTATTAATGTAACTAATCTATTTATCAGAAGCAAAGATATCACAAATAGATAAAAAAAAGAAAAAAAAAAGTGTCTGTTGTGAAAGGAGAATGATTGTCAGCAATATCTGATACAGAAATGTCATATTTCTCTATAAGAAAATACTAGTGTCAAATTTTGGCACAAGGCCAGCACTTTTGGGGGAGAAGGGTCAGTTTATTACATTGACCCCAGAGCTCTACGAGTACTCATTTTACTGAGCCCGAAAGGATGAAAGGGAAAGTCAACCTCAGCAGAATTTGAACTCAGAATATAAAGGATGAAATGCTGCTAAGCATTATGTCATAAAATTTCATTAGCAGCATCTATAAGTATACATAAGTGTGCCTGTCTGTGAGTTTACAATGCATGAACGTACCCACATAATATTATATATATATGGATATTAAAAAAAGTTGAAAAACCACTGGTATAGAGAAATCCTCAACATCTTATAAGTACACACACACACACAAGATATAGAGAGATTTGTTTTACCTCTAATAATTTCTTACATGCTCATAAAATTTTGCAAAGCTACTGTCAACTGAAGAAAATTACCTATATACATCATATGTAAGTGAATTGATCTCGGTATTAATTTTAACTTAGGAAGGGTGAATGCCAAAAAAACCACACCCCGACCACTATCGACAGTAATTCTAGGCCTGAATTGAATAGGAATAAAGACAAGATTGTTTAATTCTTCTAATCAATCTACCATCTTGCCCTATTTTCCTCAAATATTACCAGTTACTTGGATCTCTATATCTTTCAGTAGTATTGATGAATTGTGGATCTTAATTAGCTGTGCCTTATCTTCTGTCAATAACATTTAATGGCTGCTTTCATCTTTTTTTTCCTCCTCAGAATATAATTGCATATGCAATGATAACTAGATTGCCAAGATGGACAGACACAATGTATATTCGTTCAAAGAGGAGGAGTCTGATGAACAATTGTTTCGAGCACCATTCTATTTGTATACAGATAAAGCAAAAGTAGGTATACAGTACCACATCAATGTTATAATAATTCATTAAAATTATTAGCACATTAAATGAGTTAGCCTCATTGTTTTTTTTAATATTTTCAGTGTTATTAATCATAATACATATATCCTAACTATAATACTTTTATGGTAACTTTCAATTTTTTCGATAAAAATGAGTATTGTACGTGTTTTCTTTTTTCATAATTGTACACCTATTTTTGCACCGCCCTGTAATCCAAACGTGTGTTTATGAGGTGCATTTATTTATAAGATACGTACGGACGAAGTCATTTCACCCCATAAACAACTGTAATTATTAAAACCAGAAACAATAATTTTTAAGACAGTGATCTGCTTGAGCAGCTAAGTGGTAACCTGAAGCAGAAGTAAACGATATGAAGGGGGGGATAAATGAAGAAATGCAGAAAGAAACGTAGATACCAACACTCAAATGGTTTATCGAAACCACGGTAACTTAGAATGGAGTGGTTGAAAAAATAACTCAGCTACAAAAAAGAAAAAAAGAAAAGAGAAAATAGGACACGGGATGATATGAAAGTGGTTGTGACTAAAGACGAAATGATATAAAATCCTGCAAAACGAATAGAGTCATCAACGCGTGAACAAGATTGAATGAATGTGTTCGTTTGTGACTTACAACAGGTAGCTTTTACATACAACACGGTTATACCTATATACAAGCATATGCAAACACTAAACTACAAAAGAATGTTTTTGTTATTGGCCACAAGGGCCGAACACAAAGCAAATAGGGACAATACAACACAAAGAACAAGTGGGGTTTGGTACTATGTCGTGTATAAAATAAATAATCATTTCAACTATAGGTACAAGGCCTGAAATTTAGGGGAGGACTAGTCGATTACTCGTCTCCGAAAGGATGAAAGGCGAAGTCGACCTCGGCGAAATTTGAACTCGGAACGCAGCGACAGACGAAGTATTTCGTCCGGCGTGCTAACGATTCTGCCAGAACAATGAAAACTCCCAAGGAGGAGGAAGGGAGTTCCTCTCAGGGACAACCGAGGAAGCCCACACATCCTGGTCACTCCGACCGCCAAGGAATAATAAAAATCTTACATGGACCGTCAGAGATTATAAGGACCACGGTTGAGAACAATTGCTTTAGAGCGAAGAACGAAATAATTTTTTTATCGATTCCCTAGTACTCGACTAGTACTTTATTTTATCGTCCCTGGGAAGATAAATAACAAAAGTAGATTCAATTGACATTACAAGATTAGAAGAAGAATAAATACTATATAATAATTCCAGTTAATCGTTCATCCCCACCCATCCTAATTCTTTTTCATATTTTGTTTATAGTGAAATTCAAACCAATGGCCAAAGATAGCGATTCCTGTAACACCAGTGTGCGAATAGTATCTTCCAGGTGGTTAATGGCAAGATGAATGTTCTATTGAGTTAACCTCATCGATTATTTTGTTGTATCTGGGGAGAGTCATTCTCTTTTAGTGCCTTATTATTTAACACATTCGCCGGTAAAGTTTCCACTCATTTACTCTATTTAAATAAAAAAAATAATAATAAATGAGTTAAATAATAAGGCACTAAAAGAGAATGACTCTCCCCAGAACAAAATATGCTTCAACACACGAACTCACATAAAGAATTTAGCAAAACAAATCCCAAAACTCATTGATTATATTCTGGAGAAATATTTTTGGCGTGCCTCCACAAGATTGTCCAAGAACTTTAGTTTACTGTTTTCATCTTTTTTTTTATTTTGTTAAGAAAGAATGCCAGAACTTCGCCATAAATCGTTTCTATCAGTGACCGCCTATTGGTGATAACACAACGATCACTGCTATATAATTACTTGGACCTTACTGTAACAGCTAAATTTCCTTTAAATAAACGCTATCTCATACAATGCTGAGGTGCGCTACGACTTAATTGGACGAAGCACCTGCGCTCTCTTGGGCGACGGACGGAGAAACGGCGGCAACTCATCTCCCAAAAACATACAAGCTGACACTATTATATACATAAATACATTTTATGACAACACAAACCGCACTTGTCTCACTGATTACTTTTTAATCTACCACCTACCCATTAAACTAACAATTCACACAGTGAAGCATTGTGTAATATTCCAAGCAACATAGCATTAGATTCAAAAAACATTTACAGACGAAACCACTGAGGGTATTTCGAAACTCGATCCACAGATCATTATTACCACAGCAGTTGTACAAACTAAGGAGGCAGCTACTACGTGAGATTTTAATCCGCTAGAAATAGCAGTCAAATCTCCTTCAAACCACACCGTCTTTAAAATATATTATAAGGCACATCAGAGAATGTGGTCCTAGATTTGAAGTCACGCCTGGAATGGCTTTGATCATTGACCTTGACGACGTGGGCAAACAAGGACGAAACAAAGACAATGACAGTTGTATTTTGGATTCAATGTCTGCCAACTGGAGACAGCGACATATTAAAGACATTCCTTCCTTCAAGCAATAGGTGATGGCCACACAATCAACGACATATTCAAAATTTAATGTTCAAACAATTTCGTGAGAGCAAAAAAACCAAATCCAATTAAGCAAAATATATTTTCTTTCGTGGTCACACACTGGTGCACAAATCTTTTCCGTTTGAGGAAAACAAACACCGAACTCGGAGTAGCAAGCAACAGACGAAAGTTTCAGCTCTAAATGAATGAATACCGTTCATAAATACAGATGCATTAAGCGCAAGCGGTGTATTTTAAAACAATATCTCCATGTAATTTATACCGGATCGGTATTTGCTTCCACTGTACGGAAACACTGTGGCAAATGTTTTCTTTTCTAGCTTCGGACTGTAGCAATACTCTTTGCGAGGTGGAATTTGGTAAACGGAATCTCCGCAGAAACACGTCACACACAGTTCGCCCTGTGTGCTTGCGTGTTTAGATTTATCTTGTGTTGCACTGGTAACTTAGCTGTTCGAGAAATAGATGAATAAAATAAGCACAGAGGTCAACATGTTCGGCCAAAACATTGCAGGTAATACCCCAGCATGGCCGCACTACAATCAGTGAAACTGATAAAAGAATAAGTGAAGAACGAGTGAAGAAACGAAATTAAAAAAAATAAAATAACTAGCTGCCAAAAAAATACCGAATTAACGGATAAGATATGCAAGGTTAACAAGTGCTAGGTAAGGATTTTCCCCGGCAGCACAAGGTCATAAATGTACATGGGAGATAGGAAGAGAAATCGATCGACTCCATAGTACGTTATCACCGGTACTAGCTTTATCAATGCTATCCCCACTAATCCGGATGCATGGGAAGCAGAGAAGGAACGAGAGAAAAATCTGTATAAACATTCTTGATTTTTCTCAAGGGCATTGGTAACATGAGTGATAGGGACATGAAACTGGTAGGGAGCTACAGAAGCCGCCGCCGCCGCCTCCACAAGGTCACACGTTCGCTGTGAATGTATTTACGTTTGGAGGGGGAATATAGTAACCTAAAATCAGCGGTACAACGGACCGGTTTCATGCATGACAATTTTGCCACGGACCGAGTGATCACCACAAGACATTGTGTATTTAGGACTATCCTATATAATGTACACTTTATTATTTATGACGTGATGTCATGGCTATTTCAACACAGCGGCCATATAGAATTTACTTCGTCGACTCGAAACACAATAAAGAGCATAACATATAATTTAATCATTACATATAAAACACAAACGATACATACATAATGCAAAAATATAAAATTAAAAAAAAAATTATTCTTTCTGTACGGCCAGGTGGTTGGTGACCTTTGACCTAGACGATCCCGCATATACTCGATAGCTTGTATTTTATCAGCTGAGAAGGTAAAATGCAAAGCCTTTCTCGGCAGGATTCCTACTCGGAACGAAAAGACACGTAATTAAGTATTAAAAGCCTTTTCGGTTCTAATATTATAAACGACAATAATTTTATTGTCAAAGCCCGCAATTTTTATTGTTAAAACCAACTAAAGACATCTAAGAGGGTGTGGCAACTGGCCACATGTGAAATTATAGTATAAGGTGTGTGTGAGGTATAAAGCCAACTTTTTGTAGGCGTGAATATAAACTTGAGTTCAAATCCCGTAGAAGTCAATTATGCACATCATCATTTCGGGGGACGATAAATAAAATACAAGTCTAGTCGTATTAGGATCGATTCTGTTTCTTTTATCTCAGTAAATGCAATTTTAAACGTCGGCTTTTATCATGTTGTGTGCCACGCTGTTTGTGCTTGAGAATTACGTTAAAAGTACACGCGTCTATTACAACACCTTAATTAATTTCACAAGAAGGAATTCAGGTGGTTGAACAACTGAATGCTCATCGTCGAGACTGACGAGGAATCCATAATAGTCGATCCAACTGTTCCGGTGAATAATAGCACTTTTTATCGAACCCCGAGGGGCGAAACTATGATTTAATTTAAGAGCTTTAAATATCCAGTAAGCTAAACACGAACATTACACAAATTTATCTCTACCCACAAGCTCACATCTTTAATAATTAATGGTTTTTTACTTAGACATTATCTGTGAGAGCGAACCTATAACATTGTTTTGTTTTTAGGTGACGTGACACCGACAATGAAGGAAAAAAACTTGCATATCGTTTGTAAAGAAGCTTATCTAAAATGGGACAGTCAAAGCTGGAGCACCTTTAGCTAAAATACACAGGATTAGTTTTTTAAAAAATAGCTGATTAGAGCGAACACCGTATATTATTGTTGGAGATCTAGAACCAAAAGCAGTTGTGAATATCCCCACTTTCCACTCCCCGCCATACATTGTGCATTTAGGACTACAGTATATAATGTACACTTCATTATTTACGACGTGATGTCATGGAGATTTATTTGGCTGCTATTTCTAGCACAGAGGCCATGTAGCGTTTACTTCGTCGACTGGAAACAATTTCATAAAATTCGTTAAATCATCTTTTAGCCATCATTTCAATGATTAGAGCCGCCAGAAATTTAAGAACCATAACGAATTATCATAGTGTGAAAGAGAATACTGTTATTTAACCTTAGGTCAAACTGCGCAGCGTATGACCATAGACATTCCAGCTTTGACCATCCCATTTTCTTTTAGAAAATCCGGAATAACATTGCACAATGTTTTCTTCCATTATTTTTCAAAAGTATGATGTGATTTGAGGGAGATATAAATGCTATTTCTATGTTGAATGTGTGAACCGAAGAGCACGGGCAGTTCACGTAAGCGTAGGTGTGAAAAAATATATTAGTTGATAGGTGGAATTCAGAATTGGTAAAATCAATATACGTGGACGTTGAACATGCTAGAAATAGCAATCAACCTCACGCCCCTTAAATCATATATCTTCCTTTTCGGTTATAAGCAGAACAGGAAGGATATAGTGGGTATTATAATCTTGGACATTAAGGATGGTGGCGCCGGAATGTATCTGCGTAAGTGCGTGACCTGAGGCTAACCATTAATAATACAGACTATACAGTTCAAGCATCTACACTGTCGAGTTTATATATATATAACGATAGAAAACGATGGTGCAAAGAAATTTTTGAAAAAATGAAAGCCCTAGGAAAATATGTCGGTCAAAGTACGGTCGATAACCGGGACGAGGTTATGGCATGGAAGGGGGAAAACGTTGCATGTGTTTACTTATACACGCACATATACATTACACATAGCACACAGAGTTTATATGTGTATGGCATACAGTTTTATATATACATATATATATATTATATTTCATATATACATATATAATATAATATAAAACTGTATGCCATACATACAGCTGGCGAATATTTTTAAGTGTAAACAATGCGATCAGCACATAACTTACACACGTACATATATATATATATATATATATATATATATATATATATATATATATACACACACACACAGAGACATATGATTTCAATGACACCCAGAGTTATAATAGAGACAGAGAGGGGGTAAAAAAAAAAGGACAATACAATTTGAAAGACAAGGTCATTTGAGTAGAAACGATACAACCTTTAAGAGACCGGTTACTAATGGCAGTAGCAACTGCTTTTAACACCAGCATAACGCCACAGATTTAAAGGATAAATAAATGTAGTCGGTCATGTTGATTTCCAGATAAGCTAACGGCTATTTATTGTATGAGACCCTACCTCTACATAGTCTGAAAGAAGATAACAAGGCATGGATTCAGAAAGTAAAGTTGTTAATTATTTCTAACATTGGCTCAAGGCCACACGTTTTGGGGAGGAAGAATACTGACAGTTTATCACCTCCTACATGATATTTGATTAGCTTTGTAGTTTATCGACCTCCATCTCCCTACATTTTCATTTTTACGTGGAAGGACGTAAAACGATGTCAACTTCGGTAAGATTCTGAATCGGAATTATAAACAAACGGGTGCCCTAATTAACTGGTGGGATAGTCCGAAGTAAAAGGAAGTGGCCAATAAACAGTTCCCCCAAGATGCATATGAATATATACATATAAATAAAGCAGTTTGTGCGAATGTTGTGGTTTAGTCTAGTTGCAGACATTTGAGTGGAAAGATGAAGAAATAAAACCAAAACTCAAGGGCAAAACTGTAAACGAATTATTCATACGGAGCCAACAAAAATGATAGCAAATAGTCATCCGGACAGAGAAGTTTATAGTAATAAAAATAATTTTGCTATATTTTAAATCTAGAATGAAAAATAATACTTTTTTCTATAACGTATACATTTAAAATTGAGGTAGGATTTTGTGACGTATACCGAGATTTAGTCCAGCAAGAAAGAAATTACATATATATGTTTTATTCGGGTTTTTACATTCTAAGGGAATTTGAGACATCATTTGTCCTGTAGTATCTCTCGTCATCACATTTATTATATGCATTCGGAAGAATCTTCTTGACTCTTTCATTAACTGCTACCACAGAAACAAATACTCCACTAATTTCTAATTTGTACCTAAAAACGTTTGTGTGTACATGTCGTCCGGATGTTCCAATATTCACCTGTAACTACTTACATCGTTAGAGGGTACAGATAGTTCTGAGTTCAAAGCCTGCCGAGGTCAACTTTGCCTTTCATCCCACCGTGTTCGATAAAATAGAGTACTAGTCAAGTGCTGGGGATCTATGGTATCGACTACTATACTCTTTTCAAAACTGCTGATCGTGTACCTTCAATCAACAACTGCTATAAGGTGGTACTATGATGATTATTTAAATGACAGGGTAAGGACAAAAATGAGTAAGCGCCCGCTATTCTATCTTACCCTCCGAGTTACGAGTTTAAATCTCGTCGGGGGGTTGTCTCTCATTTTCATTCAATCCTTCCAGAGTCCATTAAAATAAAGAAATACTAGACTGAAGTGGGATTCATTGGTCTTATGCCAACGTCGGAATCAATGACTATCAAGACGTTTCACGTAGTCACTGATTCCCATGTCAGTCCCGAACGAGGAGACCTATGACAAAAGACATTCCAGAAGTGGCCATCTCGTATTTTGTTATTGTTTCGGACATACTGAGTCTGTGTCCACAGAGAACACTTTGCGATGTACACTTCCTTTTTTAGCATGTAGATGTAAGATTTCAGGAAGATTTTAGCTACAATTTCTTAACGAGTCCAGCGACCGTGCAAGGGACACTCTTAATGGCTCGATATAAATTCGAACACATTGAAACTACAGTTAAGTTGAGAGAGAGAATAAAATAAATAGATTACATATAAATATGTACTAGTTCAAACGTATAACAGAAAGGTAATTCAGGGTGAAATTAACACGATTTATATGATTGATTGTGTAGTGGCTTCGATGATGTTAGGGAAAAACAACGTGATATGGAGGCACTGGTTTGGATAATTACACACATATATAGAGAGAAAGATATGTATTTATATACAAATAAAATATGAATTAATTTAAAGTAAGGAACGTGGCAGAAAATGGGTAATTGTAAAGTAATAAAATGAATGGAGCTGAAATAGTTGTGAGTCTATTTTGTTTGTTACATACCGAGAAGTCTTGCGACAGACCTGCACACAGCCATGGTTGTTACATGTGATGAAGCGACCAATCAAATGATGGCAACAAGTCCATGACTATAAGGTAAATAGAGAGAGGGGGGAGAATGCGTGAAAGAGAAATATAGAGGAAAGGGGGAGAGAGAGAGAGGAAGAGAAGGAGTGAGAGAGGATATCAATAGAAGAGCGTGAGAGGTGGAGTAAAAAAGGTGATGAGCCGGTGAGAAAGGAGATAGAGTGTGTTAGATAGAGAGATCGGAAAAGAATGTTAGAAAGGGATAGAGACAGAGAAATAGAGAGAGGGTGAGAGAGAAAGAAAAATAGAGGACGTAAGTGAGGGATAACAATAGCTGGGCTGGTGGTAAAGGGAGGGTAGTAGGAGTAGTAGACCGCAATAAACCGGCGAAGATAGACAGAAGAAAGAAAGAATGAAAGAGAATTAGAAAAGAATAGACAGAGAGAGAGAAGGAATCAGAAAGGTATAGAGAAAGAGAAAGAGAATGAGCAATAAAAAAGACAGAAAAAAGTATTAGTTTAATATTGAAAAAGGTAGAGAAAAGGCAGAAAAATAGATGAAATACAATAAGATATGAGACAGAAATGGAGAGAATTAATAAAAAGAAATAGATAGATACATACAGAGAGAGAGAGAATATATAAGAAGACGGTTAACGAAATTAGGGAGACGGAAACTATACGAGAGTTCTTCTGTTGGATTGTGCCTGTCCAATCTTGTCACAGACTTAGGTTGATTTTTTTACATGGAATTTATGTTAAGGGTACCCGTAGGCTATCCAAAGGATAGCCACAGCCCACGTATCTGAACAATGTTCAGTCATTTATACTAATTCAGTCCGAGCAGGTAGTTCAAGTTAATCGAACTCAATTCTCACCGTCGCAGTCGACAGGGATCCATTACACGCACACATACATACATACATACATACATACATACATACATACATACATATTTATTTGTGTCTGTCAATGGATTTAACGGAACAAATCGACCCTTGTACTTATTTTTTAAAGGCCCGTTACTTGTTCTATGTTGAATGATGAGGGTGGTGATATGTATATATATATATATTAATGCTAATTTAACTCAATCCATAGCTGAACCAATGAAAAAATACTCTTCATGATCCTTCAACAAACCCCAAAATAGCTACAAAAATATCCCTGAAGTTATACCTGCTATCTTACAAAACGAAGGAGATACTGGATAATGTATACATATATTATTATATGTATTTATTTTCTCTAAGTTAATAATTAACTCGGACAAAATAAATTGGTTAATAGATACCAGGGTAACAAAGATCACAAAATGACTGGTGTAACTCCTGTTTATAAGGTAGAAACTCCTTTATATATGTGTGTGTGTGTGTGTGTATGTATATATATATATATATATATATCAAAATACAATGTTTATATACCAAAAAGATTTTATAACATTTTTCTAACATTTTTCTGACATAATTTAAATATATACTTTAACCATGTAACACAAGCCTTCTGTAGTTTTTTCACTCTTATTATCTTTTATATATATATATATGGGCCATGCTTTTGGCAGTATAAGACACTTTAGTTAGATAAAAACTGAAAGGTTTAATGAGCCACAAATCTTTTAGAATTTTGAAGTAGCAAAGCAACATGCTAATAAGCTGTTGAAGTTATAAATATCTTTGCATGTGAATATAGGAATAAGTTCCGCATAACTACAATAATCTCTTGAAATTGTAAAGAGGTGAAATATGAAATCTGAATTAATTATGTTAAAGTTTTAGGTTTCATACAAAATGTACTTGTTTATATACCATTACAGCTAAATCACTACATATAAAGTACTTATATGTATATTTCTTTGAGGTACTGAATAAAATGATTAAATCACTCTGGAACTTTTCCAGTGATATTTTTCTTTACTTTACAAAGTAGTTGTTGTTGTTTAGTTTCTGATTTGATCTCTCTTTTACTTGTTTCAGTCATTTGATTGTAGCCATGCTGGAGCACCGTCTTTAGTCGAGCAAATCGACCCCAGGACTTATTCTTTGTAAGCCTAGTACTTATTCTATCGGTCTCTTTTGCTGAACTGCTAAGTTACGGGGACGTAAACACACCAGCATCAATTGTCAAGCGATGTTGGGTGAACAAACACAGACACACAAACACATACACACACATACACACACACACACACACACACACACACACACACACACATATATATATATATATATATATATATGACAGACTTCTTTCAGTTTCCGTCTACCAAATCCACCCACAAGTCTTTGGTCGGCCCGAGGCTATAGTAGAAGACACTTGCCCAAGGTGCCACGCAGTCGAACTGAACCTGGAACCATGTGGTTCGTAAGCAAGCTACTTACCACATAGCCACTCCTACAAACAAAACGTATAATCAAAGACATTCTAGCCATAACCATCTCATTTATTTTTCCAAATATAGTATATAATACTTTTCTTGCTGGATTGCATGTTCATTTCTCTTTTTGCCATCTGTGATTTGCCATCTGTGATATTTCTTCTGTCTGGCTGCTTTTCTTTCTGCAAAACAGGAAATAACATTGCAGAACTGTTATTTTAATGAGTTATATTTATTTATCACCTGATGAGACACATCTGCACTGATGGATGCTCCTGAACCAGTTGTTCAGTGTCCCACCCATGAGGAATCAATGTTTGATGTGTCGAAACAATTGTTGTGATTAATAATAAATTCTCCTATATTCCATCTTCCATCTTTTATTTGCCATATATATATATATATATATATATATATATCTACATTATATATACCACCTCTTCCCCATCAGTCATTCTCTTACTAGTAGCTCTGTGACATATCCTTTTATGTAAATAAAACCAGATATATGGTTCCACTACAATAAGGGTTTGGGAGATTGTCTGACATTCATTGATTTATCACCATCAACTAGAATATGGTTGACAACTTCCAATGGATTTAATTCTAAATGGTTGAAGACCACATGCTGCATAAAATCTTCTAAATACAAATAACCACATCACCACTCCTTTATCTTGACCCCCACTATTTTTCCTCTTCACAGATATAACATTTAATAATTAGGCTTAACTCGATGTGACAAATGAAATGATCCCCATTTAGTTAAGTTGCCATTAACATATTCTCTATAGTAAACATCAAAAAGCTATATTTAAAAATATCTAGGTGATGGGGAAAGCAGTGGGTGAGTTGGCAGGGGGGACAAACACAAACATGCACATACATAGATATGTACATACTCACACACACACACATACACATAATAATACACAACAGGCTTCTTTCAGTTTCCATCAACCAAATCCAAAGCTTTGGTCATCCTAGGGTGATAGCAGACACTCAACTAAGGTGCTGAGTAATGGGACTGAACCCAGATCCATGTGGTTGGGAAGAAAAATTTTTACCACACAGCCATGCCTGCAAATATATCTACACCCATTCACCTTTCTATATGTAACCAGATAATTAAAAGTACATGAAAAATACACATTTAAGATTGGGACCAACTCTTTATCTAACCTAGAAAAAGGTCAGATTTAATAGAAAGATAACTTCTTATGGCTTTGCTCTTTGATACTGAAGCAGAGTACCAAAACAAATCGTTTGCTTTATTGTCCCACTGTAGATATTTTAAGGCTGATTTTGAGGTGTGAAATAAGGGGAGAAAGCTTAAAGGCAAACACGGAAGGTTAATGAATAAATAAATGACTAAATCATTAATCACATACTTCTTTGTACTAGGCACTGGAGTGGCCGTGTAGTAAGAAGCTTGTTTCCCAACCACATGGTTCCGGGTTCAGTTCCACTGCGTGGCTCCTTGGGCAAATGTCTTCTACTATAGCCTAGGGCCGACCGAAGCCTCGTGAGTGGATTTGGAAAACAGAAACTGGAAGAAGCCGTTTATATGTATGTATGTATTTGTGTGTCTGTGTTTGTCCCCCACCATTGCTTGACAATCAATGTTGATGTTGGTGTGTTTACGTCCCTGTAACTTTGCGGTTCGGCACAAGAGACCAATAGAAGAAGTTCTAGTATTACAGAGAATAAGTCCCAGGGTCGATTTGTTCAACTAAAAAAGGTGGTGCTCCAGCATGGCCGCAGTCAAATGAGAGAAGAATAAAAGAAGGATGTATGTACAAGACCTGAAGATTTTATAGTGAGGGGCTTGTTGATGACGTCAACCCCAGAGTTCAACTGTATATTATTTTATTGACCCAGCTGGAAAAGTTAAGTTGACCTTGGTGCTATTTGAACTGAGAATGTGAAACTGGAAGGAATACTGCAAAGGTATTTTCTGTTGCTATATTGAAAAAAATAAGATTTATCTCCCTTTTTTTCAAGGGAGAAAACTTTACTTACCTAGTCTCGTATTTATCTTCCTTAGATTTCGTATTCAATTGTATTACTTGCTGAGAGAAAAAAAGGGGAAGAAGCGACAGTCAAACTAAAAAACAAAAGAAAAAAATAGTGTAATAGGTGTAAAACAACTTGCTGTAAACGAATATGACAAAAGGTATATATACATGTATGTATGTATCTGTGTGTGTGTGTGTGTGTATGTATATATATATTTATTTATAAATAATTATTTCTAGCCAACTCATTATATATGTACATAGCATGCAAATCACACAGATATATGTGTGTATATTTATATACACCCAACGTTCGTTAGCGCGCATTTCTTTTTCGTTTTTGTTTACTACATGTTGTTGTATACCTATAACACTATTTAAAAATTTCTTTTCTGGCTGTGGTGAGACGACTCGGAACATTCCCGATGTGAATTTTCCGAGTCCTCTCCCTCACACCCCATTCGCCAGCGCGCATTTTTTTCTTTCATATTCGTTTAGAGCAAGTTGTTTTACACCTATTACACTATTAAAAACTTTTTTTTTGCTCGAGTCAAACCCTTTAGGTACGGCTTTAGGTTACTAGTTTGTCGTTCACACACACACACACACACACACACACACACACACACACACACACACTGGCATAAAGATGCTCATCACGTAAACATACGCAGTCTTAAAATGATACGTGAACACACGTATAAAACACATATCCCATGTACACTTCCGATCCTATTAATCTCCATCTCTCTCTCTGTCTGGTTTTGTATCTCTGTTTGTCCGTCCGTCTGGCTCTTTCTTTCTTTCTTTCTTTCTTTCTTTCTTTCTTTCTTTCTGTCTTTCTCCCCCTCTCTCTCTTTGTCTATCTGGCTCACTCTCTCCTTCTTTCTCTCTGTTTCTCTCGATCTTTGTCTTCTGACTGTCTCTATCTCTGTCTGTCTGTCTGTCTGTCTGTCTCTCTTTCTCTCTCCCTCTCTCTCTTTCCCTGTCTTGTCTCTCTAGACAGACTGGAAGAACGAGTGCATGCCATTGACTTGGATGCAAATGGCGATGAACAGATTCTCAGAAACCAGCTGATTGATTGGTCAAGCGATTACTCAAACAATCGACTGGCCATTTGGTTAACTGATTTGCCAGATGACTGATAATAATAGTTTTTAATGTGGACACAAAAGTAAACATTTGGAGGAAGGGGTCAGTCAATTGCATCGACCTCAGTACTTGACTAGCGTTTTATTTTGTCGATCCCGAAAGGATGAGATGCAAATTCGACCTCATTGGAATTTGAACTTGGAACGTAAAGACGAACGAAATACCGCTAAGCATTTTGCCCGGCATGCTAACGTATTATTCTTTTCTGCTCTAGGCACAAGGCCCGAAGTTTTGGGGGAGGGGGCCAGTCGATTAGAACGACCCAGTACGCAACTGGTACTTAATTTATAGACCCCGAAAGGATATTATTGTCATAATGACAACCAGCCACAATACTGTTAGGAACAATAACAACAAAACATCACAAAGAACATTAAAAATCCACTCCACCTCACAACCTCCCCCCGCCAAAAAAAAAAACAAGCTAAATCAACGATTATAACAATATATAACAACAATAACAGATCATATAAGAAGAATACAGACAATAACTAACATGAACAAAATGTAAGAAGAACAAAACTATCCCAAGGGATAGAAGAGAGGAGGAAAACGAAAAACAATGTCTATCCCAGAAAAACGACATTGTTAGAATAAAGAAATGGAGAAAATCATCTTAAAATGCCGTTGGCCTAACTTTTCACTGAAATTCATGCTTGTGAAATAACTTTTTCTTGTATTTTTTTTTCCAGTTTTTGTTGACCAACTAACCAGACGACTCAGAAAGCAAGTCAGTTTTCTCTTGTGTGTGCCAATGACGTTGAGCGAGTGCAACTCGTCTCAAACATCTCCTTAAATACTACACGAGCCCTTCAAGTACATATGGCGTGTCAACTTTTATAGCATTGCGTTCGTTCGTTCGTTTGTTCGTTGGTTGGTTTGTTAGTTCCTCTTGTTTGTTGTTTGTTCCAGACCACTCCAGCTCGGACCAAAAGCCATGATATCTGGACAAATTGGTTCTCATCCGCCATTTCGCAAACACTTGTGTATACGCGCGCGCGTATGTGAGAGATATATAGATAGATAGATAGAGAGAGAGAGAGAGAGTGTGTGTGTGTGTGTGTGTGTGTGTGTGTGTGTGTGTGTGTGTGTGTGTGTGTGTGTGGCACTGTATGTTAACTCAGCGCTTTATAAACTGAGAAATACTAACACCACCCACCACCACGACCACGTTCAGCACGACCATCACGTCAGAAAAATATGTGTGAAAAGTCTTTTACTCGCTTCTTCCAGTAATGATTTCTGATTTAAGCACAAGGCCAGTAATTTTGGAAGGGAAGGGATTAGCCGATACAGTCGACTGGTCCTACTTTTTGTCGATGCTGCTGAAAGGGCGAAAGGTGAAGTGGGCCTCGACGAGATCTGAACTGAGAATGTGAAAATTCCTCGCCAGAAATACTGCAAAGCACTTTTTCCTGATGCTGTCACGATTCTGCTTACTCGATGCCTTCTTACTCCTTGATAACGGTTTCTGATATAGATGCAAGGTCAACAGATTTGAGGTTAAGGGGGTTAATCGTTTACGTCGACTCCAGTACATAGACGAGTACTTTAGTTGAAAGACTCCGAAAGGATAAAAAGTAAAGGTGACTACACAGTTCGAACACAGAATGCAAAGAATCAAACAAAATACCACAAAGCTTTTCTTTGTTCCAATGTCCTAACGATTTCACCGTTTCACTACTTTCCACCTCTTTAATAATCCTTTCTACTATAGGCAGAAGGCCTGACATTTTTGGGGGTGGGTTGGTGGGGAAGGGGGCCAGTCGATTACATCGACCCCAGTACTCAACTGGTACGTATCTTATAGACTCCGAAAGGGTGAAAGGCAAAGTCGACCTCAGCGGAGTTTGAACTCAGAACGTAACGGCAGACGAAATACCACTAAGCATTTCGTCCAGCATGCTAACGATTCTGCCAGCTCACAGCCTTTCCGCCTTTTTAACAATGGAAAAAACAAAATAATGTTTGCATCCACAAAATTCTTCCCTCCTTGCTAAGGTGCTGAACAAGTTTAAAAAGTTTTGAAATTCATTTTAATTGTTTATTAAACATGACACTTTGTATGTTTACTTTTTCAGCACACCTCCTTGAGAAGCATTACATTACGTCAGCTGGGTGCAGGCATGGTCAAATGGTTAAATAAGTTCGCCTCCAAGTTATGACGCTTTGAATGTGTTCCCACTGAGCTACGCTTCCCTCCAAAACCCCAGGCCGGTTCAAATATTGTGAATGAAACTGGGCTGAAGACGGAGACAGTAGAAGAAATTCGGACACTGGACTGAATTTGCGAACCAAAGGAACTGTATTTTGTCAGACTCATTGAATCACACTGATTCCTCTTGAGGATTACGTTAAGGCTATAAGTGTGTGTGTGTGTGTGTGTGTGTGTGATACTTATTCAGTTACGGTGAGAAGGCTGCCCCATCTATC
>NC_142941.1:55686557-55694057 GCF_046866305.1 Octopus bimaculoides
ATAACGCATCAACAAATATCATTTAACGAAGTATCGTACTGAAATAAGTTCTAGTGTTTGAAATGACGGATCGGGGCTGACCCGTGACTAAACAACCAGAACAACAACAACAACAACAACAACAACAACAACAACAACAACGTCTGAGTTACGTATAAAACCAATGTATCGCACATACTACACATAGACGTGAAGGCGCAATGGCCCAGTAGTTAGGGCAGCGGACTCGCGGTCATAGGATCGCGGTTTCGATTCCTTGACCGGGCGTTGGG
Organism: Octopus bimaculoides; assembly: GCF_046866305.1. Lineage (NCBI taxonomy): Eukaryota > Metazoa > Mollusca > Cephalopoda > Octopoda > Octopodidae > Octopus > Octopus bimaculoides. The sequence continues at coordinate 55,686,830 of NC_142941.1, forward strand.
AGTGTTTATTGAGCGAAAACACCTAAAGCTCCACGAGGCTCCGGCAGAGGATGGTGGCGAACCCTGCTGTACTCTTTCACCACAACTTTCTCTCACTCTTTCTTCCTGTTTCTGTTGTACCTGTAATTCAAAGGGGTCAGCCTTGTCACACTCTGTGTTACGCTGAATATCCCCGAGAACTACGTTAAGGGTACGCGTGTCTGTGGAGTGCTCAACCACTTGCACGTTAATTTCACGAGCAGGCTGTTCCGTTGATCGGATCAACTGGAACCCTCGTCGTCGTCAGCGACGGAGTGCCAACCACCACCACACATAGACGGAGAGATGTCAATCTGTTGAATGGACATTACGTAAATAACATTACCGTATTCTCTCTCTCTCTCTTTCTCTCTCTCACTTTCTCCTTCTCCTTCTCTCTCTTTCTCTCTCTCACCTCTCTCTCTATCTGTTTCTGGTTGCTCTACTTCTTATCCTCCTCCAGTGATTACCCTACCTTCTTACTTCGTTGTTTTGACATCTTTTCAATCATACACAGTTGTTCAGCAGTCATAATAATAAGCAGAGAATATGCGTGTTGCGGCCAAGACCGAAAAGACTTGAAGACACCCAATTTGTTTTGCTGGCCAAGGAAGCTGCCTTCCATGGGAAATTCTTTTAAAATTTGGGTGACAGTAATGAACGAATCTGCAACAGCGGTTCTCAACCGCGACCTATATAACAGTTGGGGATCCACGTAAGAGTTTATTGCTAAAGTTTATGTACGATAAATTGGTTATATACCGACAAAAAGTGAAGGCGCATAGCTCAGTGATTATAGCGTCGAGCTTACGACCGTGAGGCTGTGAGTTCGATTTCCAGACTGGGCTGCGTGTTGTGTTCTTGAGCAAAACACTTTATTTCGCGTTACTCCAGTTCACTCAGCTGATAGTGAGAAAATTAGGGAAAGTTACAAGGAAAGATGTTGCGACCAACAATTCTACCAGCGAAAATGGCCCTCGACCATTTGTTTAATGTGTTATACGAAGATTGTATAGTCAGAGCGGAGATACGTGTTCTCAGAGACAAAGAAACGAAAGCTTTTCGATGGTTACGGCCGGCACAGATGCAACGTGGAAACAAAGCCGTTATTTGGTCTTTGCTGGACTTGGACGGACAGGTGCTACTTGTAGCCTGGTAGGGCCATATGCCGAAGGACCATTGACAAAGAAAGGAGACGAGAAGCTGGAATGAAGCCAGAACGGTAGCAGAAAACAGAACTGGTTGGAGAGATCATGTTGCGGCCTTATGTGCCTCATGGTACGGAGAGAACTAACCAAATGACTAATTGGTTATCTTGACTGGATTTAGATGGCTGCCTCAGTATATTGGAAGTTTCCCTTGTTCACATTACGTTGCAATTTGTTGTTGTTGTAAGTGTTATTGTTGTTTTCTTTTTTATCCGATATAAACTCACTCTGTTTTCTGTTTTGTCCTTGTATTGTTCCAAAGTTGTTGATCCTTGTGGCTAATAAAAGAAAAGACACTTCTTTCCTCTTGTCTTATTTACTTACATTCATATTACACTCAGAGTTCAAATCAATCCCGCCGGGATCAACTCCGCCTTTCATTCTTCTGGCGTCGATAAAACAAAACAAAACGAATAACATTCAAGTAATGGTTTAGAGTTAATTGTTAATACCACTGTTCACCATATAGTCGACTTTATGTTTTTCATCGACGTTATTTCTCCCCTAAATTATATGTTAATGTAAGAAACGATTTACGCAAATAAGGAGGTGACATGGCCTAAACGTGAGGGTGTCACATTACTGACTTAGGGCGGTGAGTTGACCAAAAATGTTTGGAAATGTTATTGTATGTGCGATAGTGTTTGTTTCTCTGTATGTGTGTGTGTGTGTGTGTGTGCGCGCGTGCATATATGCATTAGTGTTAGAGTGTATACGTGTGTGTGCTTCGACAAATTCTCGTACATGTGGGAATCAACTCTAGTTTTTGTTTTCACATGTCTAGGAAATGAAAGAAGGGAAAAGTAAATACGAGAAACACGTCCCCAATATCTAAAACTAATAAAATTTTCAAATAATTAGTTACAAGAAACTAAAATTACAAGAACAAAAATGAAATTAATATAAAAGTAGGACATAAAAAGCTTTTGACGTTTTGTAAGAAACAGCAGATAGCTTTTTGACAATTGTAAAGAAGCAGACGTTACATTGTAAACTATTGTTTGGAGCAGAAGATAACAAAATAAAATATATACTATAAAAACAAAACAAGAAAACAAGACACAAAAATGGTTGAAATATTGAGCCGGTGGCAACATGAACACATTATTAAAATAAAATCAAAATAAAACACGGATGTATGGCGAAATATCCGACTACAGCTTTTGCTTTCATAAACTATAACTATAACCCTATAATTAATTATATTTGTTCGGGCATATAAATGAAATGAAATTCAAAAACAAACAATCCAAAAACGTATGTTGCTATGTTAATGTATGAAGTTTATGTTTATCAAAAGTATTTCATATATTCGGTTTACATTTCCAGCTAAGCTCACATGCCTGTTCCCGTCTTTGTCAGATGCACACGCGCAAATAAACACACATGCACACACACATACACGCACACACATGCCCACACACACATGTCCACACACACACACACACACACACACACACACACACACACACACACACACACACACACACACACACACACAGAGCAAATCTCGATTAATAACAGTTCGAATAACACGGTCAGAGAATAACTCGTTTATCATTGGCACCAAATCCCGAAAATCATGGAGGTCTAACTCCAGTTATCTTGTGTCATCTAAAAACGTCATTCAAACGTCATCTGGGAAAATTTAAATGTCGAATTAAGTATTTAAGTTTTGATAAATGTGGTCATTGTATATCTTGTGTTTGTACATTTCGATCGTGTTGCTCACCTTTCACCTGCATTCAATTCATAATTTAACCGCAATAACCACGGATGAAAAGAATGACTGTTTATAAAAGTTCAGGGGGTTAAGAAAAAAAGTAAATGTTAATTTTTAGATGATGGTAAATTATAAACTCGGTGACAGCTTAGGGACAAAACTTAGGAATGAATTTAGATCAACAGTGTGCATACAATATCGATAATGAATAATTCAATGAAAATGAAAATGAGTAAAAGAGACTAATAGCATAGAAAACATAGATATGTTTCGGCCAAAGATTGACCTAGGTCATGTCTAACTTAATAGCACTAGCTGATAGGATCTAAGACAAATTTTGTGGTACCATGGCCCGTTCACGTAAGGAGTTGTTGTTGAGGGAGATTTATCCAAGTAGGCGGTCAGCTGGCAGAAACGTTAGTAGGCCGGGCGAAATGCTTAGCCGTACTTCGTCTGCCGTTACGTTCTGAGTTCAAATTCCACCGAGGTTGACTTTGCCTTTCATCCTTTCGAGGTCGATAAATTAAGTACCATTTATGCACTGGGGTGGATGTAATCGACTTAATCCCTTTGTTTGTAATGGGTACTGGGAAAATCCCTGCTCCCGGGTATTACCGGGTACCTCAGCTAATATATATACACAGACATGCAGGAATTAATTTTCAAAATGTCTGATCTAAGCGTCTTAATATGTATTCAGCGGTGTATAATTTACAATGTAATTGTTCTTTTGCATTCCAGGTGCCATTATATTAAACATTTGCGAAGAGTAACCATGCCACGCACAAAAAAAATTCAGCAGAACTGTCAGATTTTCAAAGAGGTCATATTCTTGGGCAACCTGAGGCTGGTCTTAGCCAGCGAAAAATTGCCGAAAATCTTCAAATTCCTCTTGCTACTGTAAATAGAATTATAGTGCAATTCAAAAGCCAAAGAAAAGAATCAATAGATTCTCGTCCCGGCCGGCCTGGGCCCTCATAAAGGAAGCTTCGCTATTTGAAGAGAATTGTGAAATACGAACCCCGTTCGAAGGCTTCTGACATTGCAAAACAGCTAGAAGTTAGTCCAAGAACGCGTGCTACATATCTGCATAAGCTTGGGTATTATGGACGAGCAGCTAGAAGAAAACCTCTCCTTCAACCAATTAATATCATGAAAAGAAAGAAATGGGCTAGGGAGATGTCAGAAAAATCCAGTTCATTTTGGAATAGATGAATCCAGATTTGCATTATTTTCAGACAGTGGACGTGTTTGGGTCTGGAGGCTTCCCAATCAAGAATTTGATATGAAACGACTCCAACCAACTGTGAAACATGGCGGTATCTCTGCAATGGTATGGGGAGCTGTCACCAGCAATGGTCGTTCTGAGCTGATCGAATGTGTTGGAACCATAAACTCTGAAAAATACATCGAAATACTTAAGCAAGGACTACTTCTGATGTATTCACACGATAACATAACGAAAAATGAGTTTTTATTCATGGAAGATGGGGCTCCATGCCACAAAGCAAAAAGCAATCAACAATGGCTGACTGAAAATGGGATCAAAAAAGCTTCCTTGGCAGAGCCAATCTCCTGACATGAACCCAATTGAAAATCTTTGGAGCATACAAGATAGAGCTATACGAAAAACTCGACAGAAACCTAAATCTAAAGATGAATTGTTTCGATTGTTGCGTAAAAAGTGGACAGAAATTCCACAAGAGACAATCACAAAGCTCATCAGTTCAATGCTAAAAAGAGTTTCTGAATTAAAAACTGCAAAGGGAATGTCAACTAAATACTAAAGTATGTAGTCCTACCTATCGATTACGTTTCGATTGTTCACTTTGCGTATTAAATAAAAGATTTTGAAAATTAAAGGTGTCTATTTACTTCCTGCATGTCTGTGTATATATAAATGGACTAAACAGAACAGGAGGAGACACGTGAGATGGAGAGTTGCTGAAGAGGTCACAGAACGTGTGACGAAAGATTTCCAAACACAGGAGATGAAATAAGAACAATAATAAAATAAATCTAAACGAAGAACGAATATATAATGCACGTGTTTGTTTGGCGAAAATTTATAAAAATAAAAGAAATAAAATGACCACCCCGAAATATAACAAAATGTTTCAACACACGATTTCACACCAAGAATCTTTCAAAGTAAATACATGAACATAAATGTAAATGCGTTCCGTGATAAAGTTTCACTACATGCTTGACGCTCCGATGAAGCAATAGAGATTCACAAACGTATAACTATGAGTGCATTGCATCTGATAGCAGAAACAGCTGTAAGCTAATGAAGTTCCTGACAAATTTCTTTTTTCAATTCAATTTAGTATATTACTGCTCCGTGCTCGACTGACCCTTCGTTCTGAAAAATCTGTATATTGGGTCCTAATATCAGGTTATTAGTATCGTTATGCCTAAGCGAACTAACAAAATGTATATGTACTCACCCCGCCACACGCAATCCCGCCACCTATATTATTTTTGACTATTAATGTTAACTTGCTATTTGAACGAACTTATCACCTTCTTTGGTCTCTTTGTCGATTTTGTTTCTTTACTTTCTCATGCGTGAACTAACAGAAAATGATTTTTACGATGGAGAGGACAATGAAGAAGATAAGACGCTATAAAAATAAGAGAGAGAGGGAGAGAGAGAGAGAGAGAATGTGAAAGAAGAACGAAGGGATGAGATAGGGATGTAGGTAGGGGAAAGGAGGGAAAGAGAGTGGGTCTTGATATATATCTATTTATATATGTTAAAGGAGCACTCCGTCGGTTAAGACGACGAGGGTCCCAGCTGATACGATCAACAGAAAGGTCTGCTTGTGAAATTAACGTGCAAGTGGCTGAGCACTCCACAGACACGTGTACCCTTAACGTAGTTCTCAGTGAAATTCAGCTTGACACAGGGTGTGACAAGGCTGTCCCCTTAAAATACAGGTACTACTCAGTTTTGCCAGCTGAGTGAACTGGAGCACCGTGAAATAAAGTGTCTTGCTTAAGGACAATGCGTCACCAGGAATCGAACGTACGACCATACGATTATGAGCCGAATGCCCTAACCACTAAGTTACGCGCCTTCACCTATGTGTGTGTGTGTGTGTGTGTGTGTTGCAAGATTCTTGATGTGAATTCGTGTGTATTTGGGGATGGTCATGTTGCCAGTTTAGCCAATAAAAACATACTCTAAGGACCACTGATGAGGTCACAGAAGCGTGACGAAAGAACTCTGGCCGGAATACGATTAATTTAAAACAAAGCTGAAGCAAATTAACCCCTAATATACATAGTGTGGCTAAACTGGCAACATGACCATCCCCAAATACAACAATATATATATATATATATATACACACGCACACATGTACACACATATACACACACAGACGTGCACACACACACACACACACACACACACACACACACACACACACACACACACACACACACATATATATACGTATATGAATGCATATACACCTGTAAACAAGGTAAACCCATAAGGAATGTATAGTTATTTGTGATAGTAATAGCTTGATGTGAATGACCATCGTTTGAAAGAGTGACCGGGACAGACCAGGACAATTCAAAAGCGATATGGATGACCGGTTCTGAACGGTCAGTGTGTTTGTGTAAATACGTTTTCATAAATTGCCTACCTACCTACCTACCTACCAACCTACCTACCTACCTACCTGCCTGCCTGCCTGCCTGTCAGTCTGTCTGTCTGTCTGTCTGTCTGTCTGTCTGTCTGTCTACAGAAGGTGCACAGTTGCCGTGCGCTCGAATGTAGGCGTGGTTGTGTGGTAAGAAGCTCGTTTCCTAACTACATGATTCCGAGTTCAGTCCCATTGCATTGGGCAAGTGTCTTCCAATGTAGCCTCAGGGCGACTAAAGCCTTGTGCATGGATTTGGTAGGCAGAAATTGAAAGACGTTCGTGTGTGTGTTTGTTTGTGTGTGTGTGTGTGTGTGTGTGTGTGTGTGTGTGTGTGTGTGTGTGTGTGTGTGTGTGTGTGCGATTGATGCAGCAAGAAAGAGCATTGAGGACGATAGAAACACCTGGCAGCAAGAAAGAGCATTGAGGACGATAGAAACACCTGGCAGCAAGAAAGAGCATTGAGGACGATAGAAACACCTGGCAGCAAGAAAGAGCATTGAGGACGATAGAAACACCTGGCAGCAAGAAAGAGCATTGAGGACGATAGAAACACCTGGCAGCAAGAAAGAGCATTGAGGACGATAGAAACACCTGGCAGCAAGAAAGAGCATTGAGGA
>NC_142941.1:55699057-55741557 GCF_046866305.1 Octopus bimaculoides
TTCAAAACATGTTTACGAAAACCAACAGACTGACTGAATAAGACGTCAGGCGAAACTTAAAGATCCCGGCCAACACATACAACCACACACACCCACACACACACACGCACACACAGAGGCATGTGTGTGTATGCATATGTGTGTGTATGCATGCGGCGTGTGTGTGAGTTTATGTGTGTGTGAGTTTATGTGTGTGTGCTTATGATTATTCATTATTTGATTATCAATGTTTGTTTTGAGCAGCTACCGACTCGACAAAATAGTACGTAATTAAGAAAAAACAAACAAAAAACTCTATGATAAACCAGTTTCTTTTACCACGACCATTTACTGCGTTATCTCTCAAACTTCCAAAATTTCTTGTTAAATGCTTTGATTTTCCTAGAACTTCTGAAGCTAGAAGGATCTTTAAAAACGTCGGACAAAATACTCAGCGTCATCACATTCCACCGAGGTCGATTTTGCCAGTCATTCTTTCGGGATCGATAAAATAAAGTACCAGTGAAGTACTGATATCGATCTCATCGACCGTTCCTTTTCTCTTAAAAATGCTAGCTTTGTGTCAAAATTTAAAGCCATATGTAGTTGTTGTTGTTGTTGTTGTTGTTGTTGTTGTTGTTGTCATGGTTATTATTGTTGCCGTTGATGGCAATGTGATAATTAATCGCAGGTCAATCCTGATCGAACAAACCCATTATCAAAGGTGTCTACTCTGTCCTTTTTCTTTTTACGATGAAAAGATATGATAGGAACGAAATTTAGTTGCTATTACTAACAGGTCGCGCAATCACAAACCGTTTGTCCAGTCATACATATAACATATCATATATATATATATATATATATATATATATATATATATATATATATATATATATATTATAATACATTATAAATATAATTTGGTATGTATACACACACATATATATATAGTTCAAATTAACAGAAAGGCAAAAGAAGAAGACAGGTGTAGGAACAAGAAGCAGGTGTATTAGTTTAACACTCGGGAAGAATGTAAAAGTCTTTTACGTTTCGAGTCGACGCTCTTCAATGGAAAGGATTAAGAGGGAAAAAAAGGAGAGAGAATGGAGTAAAAAGCGGAGAGTTAAATGCGTGTGTACACACACACATACATATGTATATATGTTTCTTTATTGCCTACAGGGAACTAAACACAGAGGGGACAAACAAGGACAGACAAAGGGATTAAGTCGATTACATCGATCCCAGAGCGTAACTGGTACTTTATTTAATCGACTCCCGGAAGGATGAAAGGCAAAATCGACCTCGGCGGAATTTGAACTCAGAACCTAACGGCAGGCGAAATACCGCTAAGCATTTCACATGGCGTGCTAACGATTCTGCCAGCTCGCCGCCATTTGTATATATATACATACATGTGTGTGTGTGTGGGGGGGGGAGTGTGTGTGTGTGTGTGTGTGTGTGTGGGAGTGAGTGTGTGTGTGTGTGTGTGTGTGTGTGTGTGTGTGTGTGTAAATATTTTACCTTGATCGAGTCAGTCTCTTATTACTCTGTGTTTCGCTTGTGGGTGCACAGGATCTTCAAGCATAACTTGCCTGAAGACCGTCTGCATCCACAAGCAAAACCCAAAATAGCAACAGACCGACTCAACCAAAAACAAATTATTAATACCTTCTATGGTATCGAGCACTCTTTCTTTTTTCCTGATAGTCAACATTAAACACACATATATACACACACACACACATCAAATGTGTGTGTGTGTGTGTGTGTGTTAATTAGCCCCACTCACCTGCTCTGGCAGACTATGATACAAAGGAAAAAAAAAACACCATCCTAACCTCCCGTCTATTGTTCTCTCAGGTGTAGAGTGCTGGACGGCAATGTCCATCATTTTTAAGGATGGTGGCACACCTTTTTTTCGCTAGAAAAAATGCGATGACTCACCTCTGTAAAAATGCTTTTTATTTCAAAATTAAGTACCATATAAAACGCATTCGGGTTGGCATATCGAAGCATGCTGGTGAAAATAATTCAGTTTAGTTTTAATTTCTAAGCGGGAAAATTCGAAGATAAAATATTCTACCCATGAGTAATCTCGTGATGCACATGCATAATTTCAATTGGTTAAAAGTTATTTTAGATTCACTACAAAAAGGACTTAACTATGTATTCCTAATGCAGAAAGCACCCGTGGGGAATTTTTTAATGTTATTTTCAGCTGTGAGATTAGTGAATTGTTGTTACACCAAAACTATAATATATACTTTCGAAGTTATTCTCTACACCGTTAGCTCTATGTACTGACTATGCTTCGCTGAGAAGTCGTAATTTGTCTAGGCTTGCCACCAGAGCCAGTGAAGAACAGACTTATTAAAGTACCTTGTATATCATTTTATTACTATTTAAATTTTAGTCACATGAAATTCGTGAGTTCTCTCTCTTGCTTCTTTTAAGATGAATTTGTTTTCGTTACCGATATAACTTCACTTCATAAAATATTATTTTCGTTAATCGTGGATAATCGTGATGGGAAAGTTTTTCATTGCAAGTTTGTCCCATCAGAGAGACCAATGGGTTAATAAATGGGATTTCCTTATCCAGATGCGCAATAGGATAATTCCGATCACGTGTTATATACATGACAGAGTTACATCATATGGTCTTATAGCTTGATGCATACTTTCTCAACTTTGTGCTTCTTGTTCTCTAAATCCCGTCCTCCCTCATTCGTTTCACTTCTCGTTCACTTCTCGTCTTCAGCTAATCTTTTCAGCAAACCCCGTCTTTCCTTGTTTCAATGATACATATAAATTCTACCGATCTCACATATATCACGCCTCTCATTGTTGTTGTTGTTCTTTATCCATGCGGTCTCTGAATGAGCAGACGCATAATCAAAGCATTCCAGTCACGACCATACCATCTTTTATTTCAGTTATTATATAATGGTTTCAAATTTTGGCACAAGGCCAGCAATTTTGGGGAGTGGATGAGCCGATTATATCGCCCCTAGAGTCCAGTTGGTATTTGTTTTATCGACTCCAAAAGGATGAGAAGCAAAGTCGACCCCGGCGACATTTGAACTCCGTGCTTCTTCAGTAAGGGCGCTAAAATTAATATATATATATATGTATATATATATATATATATATATATATATATATATATATATATATATATATATATATATATAAAGTGTGTGTGTGTCAAGTAAGTCAGCGTCGAAACAGATGGGACCAAATGGCTTATTACCAAATGTCTCATGCCCGTAAAATACACCAGAAGGAACTTTGAAACATGTCAGGATACTCTCCTAGATTTTTTTTTTCAGTGTACGAAGAGAATACCAAGATATATTCAGGTCTGTTTAAAATGTCACAGCGAAAGGCTTAAAAACCGTAACTTGCTTTAATTCTATCTCAAGCTTTGTTACTACACGATGTGTTGTGTATTGTCCACGTGTTGTTTTGTGTTGTCCTTTTTACTTCAAGTGTAGTCAATAAACCAAGAGTTTTAATTGACAAAGCTTCTGTGTTGACATTTAGAAAACAATAGGAGAGAAGAAGAGAGGGAGGGAGAGAGAGAGAGAGAGAGAGAGAGTGGGCGGGAGAGAGAGAGAGAGTGGGCGGGAGAGAGAGAGAGAGTGAAAGTTTAATGAAAATAAAGAAAAGTATGTCAAATGTTGAACTTTAGTTGGGCATAATTTTGAACATACGAATAAAAGGAATGAATTTCGAGAATTTAAATGAGGTTTTTGACAATATTTTCAATTTAAACAAACAATATGCATGCTTTAAAATTTTTTTTCCGTTTTCTTTTCTTTTCTTTTTTTTTTTTCAATTGTGGTATTTGACAGATATTTTGGCCAAAAATGTTTCCGAATATTCCCTGCCAATATTCCTTATTTTCGAAGGGCTGTGTGTGTGTGTGTGTGTGTGTGTGTATTACAGACATGGCTGCATTATTAAGAAGTTCACATGGTTTCAAGTTGAGTCTCACTGTGCAGAATGTAACCAGCGGAGTATAACGATATCCGTTAGTTTGGGTGATCACTCTCCCTGAAATTGTATCATTAAAAGATAGAAATATGAAGTACACATCTACTACAATAATACCCCTGTGCTTTTCTCCGTCACAACATATGAATGAGAAAGGAAGGGGTAATACATGAATAAGGAAGGAAGGGGTGGTGTCAAATTGGTAGTGGGAGTGAGTATGTAAAAGAGAGGTATGGGAAGTGTGTGAGTGCAAAGGAAGTGGGATGGTGAGCATTCAACGCTGAAAACAAAAATCAAACAGCGTTTCAACTCTGTGTGAGTATATGTGTGTATGTCTGTTCGTGAACAAGGGAAGTGTGTGACTGTTTGTATGTGTGAACCAACTTTCTTTCAGCAACAAACGATGTCACATCTCAAATGACAACCGCTAGATAACATTGGCAAATGTATTAGTTTGATTTACCATCCATATTTATATATAAAATACAACAATTAGCCGTCATTTTTGACGAAACGGGGTCAGCTAGTTGTTTAATAATGTAGCTTCGACATAACCTTAATCGGACGTGGGTGTTTACAATTGGCCGAATGCTTTTTGATCAATAATTCTATTCGATCAAGGTTGACCTAGGATCTATGTTGATCCTGGATTAAATGACGGCATTAGGTAGAGGGATTATTGTTCAACCTCAGAAGCAGTCACTGACTTGAGTCACGAAATCTAAGAAAAAGTAAATATCAATATTTACCTCCGCCTTTGCGAAGGCGGGGGTATTGTTTTCAGTCGCATTTGTTTGTTTGTTTGTTTGTCCGTGGACAAGATATCTCAAGAACCGCTGGATGAATTCGGATGAAACTTTCAGGGGTGTTTGGCTTCGTGACTGACACGAACTGATTAGATTTTGGGATCGATCCGGTACCGGGTAAGGATTCTGGATTATTTTTCCTGTTTTTTTTTTTACTTAATTTTTGAGAGCGATCAGGTTCATTTTTGTGAGAGCAGTCGAGATTATTTCAGATGTTCTCATTTTAAAAATCATCTCTGGCTAATCGTTGAGAGGACATTAGTGTTGCTTTGGCGGAGGTTTGCGCTCCTTAAGCGCTCTTGTTTCTTTCACTTTTCTTTCAGCGTTCCTCGTTTGCTCTCACCACAAATTTTTGTCAGGTATTTGGCTTCATCGGGCAGTCATTATTCCTTGTATTTGATCCCCTGCACCTTAAGATCAAATTTGGCCGCAGTCAAATTTTATTTTCTTCTACATCCCTCCTACCCCTTTCTCTCCTTTCTCCCCACTTTTTCTCTCTCTCTCTCTCTCTCTCTCTCTCTCTCTCTTTCTCGCCTTACGAAAGATCACGCTGCATAATCTGGTCTGATGCGAAGGTCACAGGAGGAGCATTCATATTGCAGTTCCAATAATAGTTTTCACCACGACTTCCTGGAGACGACAAAATAGAAAATTCGGGACGATGAAAAGCGTATGAAAAGCATAAAATCTCTTCTATGCCACGTCCGCCATTAATAACAACACTATTCTTTCAACGAAGCTGCACCCACTCTACGCACTCCCAAATATAGTTCCGCACCAATCTACATACCTCAGAAATGGTAACTCAGCAATTTATCTACCCCAAACATAGTCCTGCACCCGCACCACTCTGCCTAACCCCAGACGTTGTACCTCACCAATCTGCCTACCCAAGGCATGGTCCCACACCAATTTACCTACTTTAAACATAATACTACATCAGTCTATTTACCCCAAACGTTGTACCACACAATTCTACCTCCGTTTTTCAGTCACCATATTATCATCACCACAACCACCACCACTACCACAACATCCTTATACTCTCAGCATTGTCTTCTACCTCTCTATCACTCGCTCTTGCTCTATTTTCTAAACTTCCTTCCACACTTTCCTCTCATTGGCTCAGATCACGTAGCTGCAAACAAGTCCTGTGGCTAGGTACAGCTCATTACTGCAAGCAGAGATTAATTTCAGCCTTCCACTATATTCGAGAAGAAAATCCGGACATTTTGACACTTAGCTTAGTCAACTAAGCTGATGTCACCCTCCCATTGTATCTCTGTCTTTCTTTCGCATTCTCCCTCCCTCTATCGCTCACCCTTCTCTTCATCTCCCTCCGTCTAACTCTTACCCCACCTCTCTCTCTCTCTCTCTCTCTCTCCCCCGCCAAACAAATAGCTACCTCTATAATTAACTTACCGGCTCAGGTGATGATGAGCTTATACTACGGTGGCGGCGATGGTGAAGGGTAGAGGAGGAGCGAGAGCTTGGTTGTGGAAGTAGAGTGGGGATGATGAAGAAGATAGTGGTAGTGGTGGTGGTTGTGGTGGTGAAGAAAGAAATGTGTGAGGAGGCGAGACAGCTGAATGGGTGGAGGGTGGTGCAGTGTGAAGGCGAAGGTGAAGAACAGGTGGGATGAACTAAGGCGATGAAACAGTAAAAGGTGACACAGTGGCGTTAACACAGACAAGAGTGGCATCTATCTGCGTATCTGTATACGTGCGTGCACGCATTAGTGTGTGTGTGTGTGTGTGTGTGTGTGCGTACGCGGTCATAAGCATGTACAGGTGTATGTACCTGAGAGTATGTAGTGGCGCTATAGTCGAGATAATGGTAGTATAGCAGCTGTCTGGTGGTACGAAGGTGGCGGGAGCAATTAGTACTGATATGAAGACAGTAATAGTGGTTATAATTGCTTAATCCCTGGTCAGTTCTGAACGAAGAAACTTAAGATCAAAAGCATTCCAGCCGTGACCATACAGTCTTTTATTATCAGAAGCACTATCCAGTTGCCTTCTATCTATCTATCTATCTATCTATCTATCTATCTATCTATCTATCTATCTACACACACACACACACACACACATATATATATATATTTACACACACACACAAACACACACACATATATATATTTACACACACACACACACAAAACGGTAAGGCGGTTTGGTGCGATTTCTATTGATTTCTCTTTCTCGTTGGTCGAACGACCACATAAAGATTCCGACTGAGAATTTGGACCCTGAACATAAAGAAGCATTGAGTGGGTTATTCTAAGACGTAGAAGGTCACACACACACACACACACACACACACACACACACACACACACACACACACACACACACACACACACACACACATGAAGGGTAAAGATCCTCTTCGGTCACGAATGACTATGGGATTGCTCCTAAAGAAGACCATGCAGACCAGTCCCCCCTCTCCACGCCACGCCATCGATGTTATCCAAGGGAAAGGCAAAGGGACCGATACAGCTTGGCACCCGTGACGTCACAACTCATTTCTATAGATGAGTGAGCTGGAGCAGCGTGAAATAAACTCTCGGTCCGAGAGTCAAAATCACAACTGCACGATTGTAAGCCTAACCACTGGAATAATGTATGAAATGGAATAAGTTCTCTCCCACTTCCATTTATAGACAACTAATACAAATATCTGTATTTGTATCCATGCAGACAGTACCGAGGGTGGCGTAAGGTATAGATTAGGTTGGATTATGGGCGTAGCAAGTTGAGCCGAAAAGAATGTTCCACAACGATTAAAAGCCAGAGTTTGGTGCAATTTGACCGAATGGTCAAAGGCGGTAAAAAACAACCTGGATGAAGGCATCAAAAGTAAGGCTACGTTGGCTGGGTTGTTCCAAGACAGAGAAGGTCATAAAAAATGAGATACGATAAATCTAAGACTCGACATTTTGGTGTTTTCAATAATGCCGTGTCCGTGGTAGCCATGATGAAAGTGAAAATGAGTTTTGAGGAAAAAGAATATTGATTCAAAGTTTTGGTTCAAAGACAGCAAATTCGGTGGAGGAAGTGAGTCGGTTACATCGAACTCAGGGCCCAAATGGTACCTATTTCATCAACCCCGAAAGGATGAAAGGAAAAAGTCGACCTCAGAACGTAAAGACAGACGAAATGCCGCTAAGCTTTAACTCGGCGGACTAACGATTCTGCTAGCTCACCACCTTAGGAAAGAGAAATATTAGGTGTATTAGGATGTATTTTAATAGGGTGTGTTTCAACAGGGTATATTCGGTGTATTAGGGTGTATTTTAACATGAAAGACAACAGGATAAAATTTTAAATTGTCAAGAACTGAGTTTTAGTTAGAAAATTACTATTTTTAAACCTCACAACGTGAGATATTCAGCAACAGTACTTTGTAGTAAAGATTGTTTGCCAACATAACATGGCAGTCCTGATTTAGAGCTCATTAACGGAGTTTCTGGAAGAATTAAATGGTTAAATGATTATACCAATTGAGAAGGTCGCTAAATTCTAGTGACCTCGCGGGCAGGATTTGAACCCAGAACATAAAGTGCTGAAACAAATACCGCAAAAGCATATTTTCCAGTGTTATAAACTAAAGATTTCGTCATCTCGTCGCCCCCCCCCCCTTTTTTTCTTTAGTATCAGCAATGATAGTATGCCTAGGTAGTCCTGCGGTTATCTTAGTATTGTTGTGTGTTGCATGTGGCATAGCAATGATGGTGGCATTTGTGTAATTGTGAAGGTAGCTATGTATATACACGTGTGTGTGTTTGTGCACACGTGTATGTGCACGCGTGTGTGTACGTGTGTATGTGTGGTTTGCAGTCTGTATTAGTCACTATAAGTTGCTTGTGACTTGTTTACTGACATGATGTACTTATTTACTTAAACCTTGAGCAAGTATTAATTATAGTGGTTAGTAACTTTATCATCTTAATAGTTTCTGCCTATTTTTTTTGTATCTCTTTCGTTTGTTTTGGTTTGATTTTCTGTAAGGATAAAGGATGATTTTGAGGTTGTTATTGTTATGAGGGCAATGATGTTGATGATGATGATGATGATGAGACGACGACAACTACGATGATGGTAATGATTACGATGATGTTGCTAATGATGATGTTGGTGTTGTTGCTGCTGTCGTTGTTTTCATTCAGTAACACGTGATTTTGTGATGAGTTCATAATTATATCATTATGTATACATACATACATACATACATACATACATACATACATACATACATATATATATATATATATATATATATATATATATATATATATATATATATATATATATGCGTTCGAGAGTAACACAGTTTATATTGGGAGATGTTAAATTAAAAGCTTATTAAAATCACCCCAGGCATTAAATCTAATGTTTCACGTGCTTGCCACGATCATCTGCAGAAAAAAAAAAATTTGTAAGCACGCGTTCACTATTTATATTCGTTTCAATTCGTTTCTTCCTGCAGGATTTGCACTAACACGAGTAATCGAGCTCCCTAAAAATTATATTCTTTTCTCTTTTAAAACGACATATTTGATAATGTGTTTCCGGATTCCCTGTAAATCTGAAATGATAGCACGTTCACGGCTGAATGTCTTTGATCAAATAACTAATCGATCTGGGCTGATTTAGGACTAAAAAGCAAAGCATGAACTACTATAAATGGTGAACGAGTCTTTAGAAATTCACTTTTTCCCATCTCCACCACTGATTGTCGTACGTCCAGAATATATTAAACGAAATGAGCAAATGTTAAATTCATCTTTCCCCAGCTCGTCGTTTCTTCGACTGAGCTGTAATCTAACCCAAATGATGTGTACATCGAGGACGGGCGTTTGGTTATCTGAAATTATTGTCAGGCGTTCACAGCCCAGCAGGTAGGCAATGTGGCCAGTGGAACATTCACCATTGCATTCTAAAGAGGATTAACATTGAGTAAAGAGAGACGTCCGACTGGTCGGTGAATTTTGTCGACGAGGATGTATTTAGTATGTTCATCCGGAGGACTCTGAAGTCGTCGAGGATTATGGTTAATTCGTGAATGCACTTGATCTAGCAGTGCTACTAAGGAGGTTTTCTGAATAGAAATAAACTCTATGGATTCAATATATACTCTCTTTTTACTCTTTTACTTGTTTCAGTCATTTGACTGCGGCCATGCTGAAGCACCACCTTTAGTCGAGCAAATTGACCCTAGAGCTTATTCTTTGTAAGTCTAGTACTTATTCTATCGGTCTGTTTTGCCGAACCGCTAATTTACGGGATGTAAACACACCAACATCGGTTGTCAAGCGATGCTGGGGGGACAAACACAGACATACAAACATATACACACACGTACATATACATACATATATATATATATATATATATATATATATATATATATATATATATATATATATATACACATATACGACGGGCTTCTTCCAGTTTCTGTCTACCAAATCCACTTGCCCAAGGTGCCATGCAATGGAACTGAACCCGGGATCATGTGGTTGGTAAGCAAGCTACTTACCACACAGCCACTCCTGCGCCTATATATATATATATATATATATATATATATATATATATATATATATATATATATATATATATAGTTAAAAAGGGGTTAAGAGTCCATACACTCACACATACACACATGTACAGAGAGGGAGAGAGAGAGGGGGGTACAGAGAGAGAAAATGGAAAAGAGAGAGTGGGTACTTAATCCCATCTCGAGGTCACATATTCGTGTCAGTCGATTTCATGGCCAGCCTTCTTACGACATGGGCAAAATATTATATATGCGTATTAAAGATATATTAAATATGATATTAACCCCAGAGATTGGCGGAGTCGTAGGTGAAGGATGGCGGAGTCGTAGGTGAAGGATGGCGGAGTGATGAGGAGATGGGAAAGAGAAAGGCGATAGAGAGCAAGAAAGACAATGAGGGAGAGATGGTGGAGGTATGTGTAGAGTAAGTGAGGATGATGTTGGTTGGCATAAGTGTTATATTATGGGGGAGGTGGGACGGATGATGCAGTAAAGGTCAGTAATGCGGTGGATGAGATCAAACCGCTGATCTGTTTTTTTTTTTTACAAATGCGTACCCACTTACCTGAATTCTTTGTGAATTTACACGAATGCATACATCCATCCACACATATATACACACATATCCACATATGTGTAAATGTGTGCATGTATGCAAAAATGTGGGTATACGTGTATATATATATGTATAAGAGTGTGCGCGCATCTATCTATCTATCTATCTATCTATCTATCTATCTATCTATGTGTGTGTGTATTTGTGTATGTGTGTATTTGTGTATGTGTGTATTTGTATGTGTGTGTGTGTGTGTGTGTGTGTGTGTGTGTGTGTGTGTGGAGATGCATGGCTTAGTGGTTAGGGTGTTGCACTCACGATTGCGAGGTCATGGTTTCAATTCCCAGACCGGACGTTACGTTGTGTTCTTGAGCAAAGCACTTCATTTCACATCGGTCTACGATCATTTCGACATCTGACATGTAGCACCCGGTGCACCTGTACAGGTAATGTTGATCTGATGAAGTTCTTTGATGATGACCCTCACTAGTTTTCGGAGATTATCACTGATAATATTTCTGAACTGGTTAAATAAATTGCGATATCCTTATAATGTCCGAAAGTTCAGAACGTTATTTTATCTTTGATGCAGTTGAAACAACAGGCTTCCAACAACAGGCTTCCCACAACAGGCTTCCTACAACAGGCTTCCTACAACAGGCTTCCCACAACAGGCTTCCCACAACAGGCTTCCTACAACAGGCTTCCCTCAACAGGTTTCCCCACAACAGGTTTCCCACAACAAACTTCCCACAACAGGCTTCCTACAACAGGCTTCTCACAACAAGCTTCCCACAACAGACTTCCCATAACAGGTTTCTTACAACAGGTTTCCCATTACAGGCTTCCTACAACAGGCTTCCCACAACAGGCTTCCCACAACAGGCTTCCTACAACAGGCTTCTCACAACAAGCTTCCCACAACAGACTTCCCATAACAGGTTTCTTACAACAGGCTTCCCACAACAGGCTTCCAGTTCTTCGAACTTTGTGAACAAAAGGGTCTTGCAACATTTAGAACGTTGGCGATTTCTAAATCACTGTTTGCCGCACATATGGCAACAATGCATGTCTTCTCATTTCTTGTGTGAACATTCTTATCTGCCTATGGGAAATTTGAAAGAAATAGAACCTGTTAATTGGTTTGAAGAGAGCAACATACTGGAAATAAAGTGTCCTCAAATACACCTCGTACTCCGTATATAATTGGCATGCTTGTATCTATATGCGTGTGTATGCGTATGTATGAGTATATATATATATATATGTATTTGTGTACACACACACACACACACACACACACACACACACACACACACACACACATATATATATATATTATATACATATATAGAATAAAATTAATGTGGGCAGCTGAGCGCAATGAAAAAACCGCATAGGCAATATATATATATATACACACACACACACACACACACACACACACACACACACACACACACACACACACACATACAATCAAAGGTGCAGAAATGGCGTACCCCGAATGAATAAAAGGGTGGCATAATCCAATGGTAGAGAGAAATCCAAGAATTAGGTACTCGAAACAGTTGGAAGGTCTAATTAATTAAAAAAAGACGAAACTTATTGTTATTATTAATTGTATTGGTTTAAGGTTCATGCGTTATATAGGACAGAGAAATGCCAAACAATGCAAAAGAAGCTGCTAGTTCTTGAAATGCCCGCCTCTGTGTATAAACATACATGTATAGTCATACACAGAGAGAGCCATATACAAAGGGGTACGCATATATTTCATAAAGCTCCTTATATATATATGATTATATACGCTTGACTCTGTCTGTGTTTATCTATGTAAGTGCTTACGTATGTCCATCTATTTATACACGCACTCTCACGCAAACACATATATATTTGTTTATGTATGTGTGTGTGTGTCTGTGTGTGTGTGTGTGTGTGCGTGTATATGTGTATGTTATTAAAACATAAGCACAGTTATACACACAGAGAATCAAGCGTAGATAAATGAACCCCAGTCATTCCGTAATCATACACACAAGCATGCCTATTTCTCTCATTGCCTCTCTCTATATTGTTATCTATATGTATATGTGCGTGTATGTGTGTGTATATATGTGTGTGTGTATGCATCTCACTCTCCGTTTATATATCATTCACTCACTCACTCACTCTGCCTGCCTGTCTCTCTCTTGTATATATATATATATATATATATATATATATATATATATACATACATACAATTAAACCTTGGGAGAGGCATTATGCCGGTAATAAACACACGCACTGGTTCAGTCCTTTATTAATTTATATAGTTTATATAGTTTTTATATAAATAAATAACAAAAAATTATATAAATTAATAAAGGACTGAACCAGTGCGTGTGTTTATTACCGACATAATGCCTCTCCCAAGGTTTAATTGTATTTCCTTCAACACACGTATCCACATCAAGAATCTTGCACACGAAATATACATACATACATACATACATATATATATATATATATATATATATATATATATATAGACATACACATACATACACACACACACATATTATGAGAAACAGACAAACAGAGCGCAGGAGAGAAAGGGTGAGTGTGCTTTCCCGGAGAAGCTGTAACACACACACCCACACATACACGTATATATTTATGTGTGCGTTGTGAGCGTATATGTGTGTGTGTGCGTGTGTGTGCGTGCGCACGTGTGTGTGAATATGAAAACGAAAATATGTGACACAAATATATTTGAAAAATTCCAACGTAATCTCTTTAAAAAAAATAGTGTTAGATGTACTGTGCCTGGAGAAGAGATAGGATTGCCATGGCGATGAATTGAATAGCTTTCAATCCTAGGTCACATAAGGCTGACCTTGGGTCAACCTCAACAATGCATAGATATGTATGTATGTCAGTACATACGTACGAATGTATGTATGTATGTATGTATGTATATATGTATGTATGTATATAGGTCTGTATGTATGTATGTATATGTGTATGTATGCATACATGCATGTATGTATGTAAGAATGTATGTATGTATGTATGCATGTATGTCTCTTCTATTTTTTAATTATTATAAATATTCCCCTGAGGAGGGAGCCGGTTTCCTACAAGTATACAAGGCTCCATCTTTGAGATGTAGTTAACATAGACAAATTCATATTTGGAACTTGAGAAAAGTCTTGCATATTTTTACTGTTCCACTCATAGACTGCACTTGTAATGTACGAATCAACATACCAGACGAACACTTCTGGTTTGTTGATTTTTTGTTTATCTTTATGTCTTGACCATGCTATACTGATGAGTAAAAGGTGCATATTACTGCAATAATTACGAAATCATGATCTGTAGTTTAGTCTGTTTTTAGAGGGCTAGCTTTGAGAGTTGCATTTCCTCGCGTTCGGTAAAAGTGTTTATTATGGGAGTTTGACCTTAGAGTCCCTCTTAGCGTGAGGCATTCATGTATAGTAATGCCCTTATATAAATAAATAAATAAATAAATAAATAAATAAATAAATATATTTTAGGGAATAAATGATGGATTTTTCCCTTATGAGTTTTTTTCACGCTAGCTACTTGATAAATTCTCATTAAGACTTTATCCTATTATTGAATGATATATATATATATATATATATATATATATATATATATATATATATAAAACAAATAATAAATTAGTATATGCATATATACGTACAGGTATGTGCATACCTACGTCTACCTGTATATATATAGGTGCATATCTGGGTACAGGACATTGCAAACAAAATGTAGAGAAAAAAATAATAACCAGAGTACAGAACACACATAGAGAACATTTTCCTTCATCAGCTACCCCCATTCTAACACAGGCGTTTCGAATATATATATATATACATACATACATACACATGAATAGCACAGCAAAGCAAGGTAATTATCAGATTGTTAATAGACTGCAGTGGGATTTGAACCAAATTTTAATTATTGCGAAACATTTTATATGGTTCTTTACCGTTTCTACCACCCATGGCTCACATTAAAACAAAATAAAAATGTGCACAAACAAAGATACAGTTTAGTCATTGCAGTTTGAGATAGTAAAATTTATTGAAGCTAATATTTCTGTTAACTCGAAGACATAAATTTATTTAAATGACTTCGCTGCCATTATTGAACGATAAAGTTAAATTTCAATCAGAGACTTGTGACTATAAACCTGAAAGTTCTCTTTCCCCATTTAAGTGCACAGATCCCCCTCACCATACATTTAAAACCTAAGATCTGAGGTTTTATGTAATAGTAACTATCACCCGATGTGTCCTGTTGTTGTTGTTTTCGTTTTTGTCGAAACTGTTGCTGTTGGTTATTCTCGGGCCTGTCTTGGCCGAGTAAAGCTGTAACCTAAGAAGTTCCATTTATGATCATCCCATCGGTTTGTATATACTGTGTTGTCCGAAGTGGCTTTCTTGCTTTTGTCTTTTTCTCTTGCTTTTCAACGGTAGATTGTGATGTGAGGTTATTTGGCTGTTATTCCTGGTATGTCGAGAGACTGCGTACAGGCTCCGAAGGTAGGACGTGTGAAGGTGCTGGTTAACTATAAGGCATCAGTCCGTCTACAGTTTATTTGACAACCGACATTGTTGTTGTTGACGTTGTTTGATGATGATGATGATGATGATGATGATGATGATGATGATGATGATGATGATGAAGATGATGATGATGATGAAGATGATGAAAATGATGTTCATCTCGAATTCGGCCAAGCTATAACCAAAAGCTTTCTAGCCATGCTTATTTTCGGTCGTGTATACCTAAACCTCGTGGGGGTGCGAGGCTTAGTGGTTCCACTCACGATCATAAGATTGTAGTTTCGATTCCTGAACCGAGCCATGCGTTGTACTCTTGAGCAAAACACTCCATTTCACGTTGTTCCAGTTCGTAACTGGACAAAATGACTATCGGCATTTCGTCCTCTTTACGTTCTGAGTTCAAACTCCGCCCAGGTCATTCTTTCGGGGTTGATAAAATAAGTTTCAGTTGATTTCTGGAGTCAATGTAATCGACTAATTCCTTCCCCTAAAATTTCAGACCTTGTGACTGGAGTAGAAATGATTATTATTAACACGGCGAGCTGGAAAGATCGTTAGAGCGTCGGAAAAATGTTTTGTGGTATTTCTCTCAGAATCATTGCATTCTGATTTTGAATCCCACTGAGGTCGAATTTGCCCTCCATCCTTTTTCTTGGTTAATAAAAATAAAGTACCAGTCAAGTACTGGATCTGTTTAATCGAGTTCTGTGTCTGTTTAATAGTGCATCTATGTAAATATATACTCATGTAAACTAGTGATCGTCTGCATCGGCAAATACTGAGCGCAGTAGATTAATAAAGTGTGTTGGCACTCCGTCGCTCACGACATCGAGGGTTTCAGTTGATCCGATCAACGGAACAGCCTGCTCGTGAAATTAACGTGCAAGTGGCTGAGCACTCCACAGACACGTGTACCCTTAACGTAGTTCTCAAGGATATTCAGCATGACAAGGCTGACCCTTTGAAATACAGGCACAACAGAAACAGGAAGTAAGAGTGAGAGAAAGTTGTGGTGGAAGAGTACAGCAGGGTTCGCCACCATCCCCTGCCGGAGCCTCGTGGAGCTTTTAGGTGTTTTCGCTCAATAAACACTCACAACGCCCGGTCTGGGAATCGAAACCGCGATCCTATGACCGCGAGTCCGCAGCCCTAACCACTGGGCCATTGCGCCTCCACATCAATAACAACGCCTTTGTTTGTTAAATGTCAAGATCCTCTATGTCTCTTTAGTCATGAAGGATCTGTCGTCTCGGTCAGATTCTGCTTGGTTAATCAAGCGTAATTAAATAGACAAATGTTTGAAATTATCATGATACTTGTTGCTAAACATCAGACGCATACCACCAACGCATTCCATATCTAATTAATTTATAAGAGTTGTGCCCTCACCATTTTTTTTTAAACCACAAAACATTCAAGATATGATTGTTCTCATTATTAAATCTCACGATCCTCTATATGTCTTGAAAGATCTATTGTAGCGGTCAAACTCTGCTTCGTTAATCAAAGATAATTACATCAAAAAGAATGTCGTGGCCCGTTCTTAATCTATTTATCTATCTATCTATCTATCTGTCTGTCTATCTTTCTATCTATCACACTCTCTCTCTCTGTCTCTCTCTGTTTCTCTTTCTCTGTCTGTTTATGTCTGTCTGCCAGTCTCTCTCCCCCTCTCTCTCCATCCACACACACATCCACTAGCTGAGTATTCCGTCGTTGTCGGGTACTGCCTTGGATTTTCTCCATTTGGCCTTTTTTTTTCAACATTTTTTTTCAGCACATCCTTGCAAATGGGGTGGGGGGAGCATTTACGAAAAATATTTTAAAAAATTTATGAATCCCCCCTTCCCTCACCTTCCGGACGGATTTTGTCTATCTATTATTATTATTATTATTATTATTATTATTATTATTATTATTATTATTATTTGCACTACGCGCTTAAAAACAATGGGAGATGCCCTTTTTGTAGAAAAAAGATTTTGAAAATTTATGATTTTTTTTTCACCCCCTTCCCACTCAGTAGTACCTATTTTGGCCAAATTTCTTTTGCACTACGCAGAAACGATGGGAGAAGCCTTAAAGGTTAAAACAAAAATGTTCTTGGAAATCGGTGATTGCCATTACAATTACCGCTCCCTTTATTTTCAAACTGAAAATGAAACGTAATTTAAAGACAATAGAGAATTAAAAATTTTTTTCATTAATCCTTCCCATCCTCAAAAATCCTAAAATTTTGGCATTTTTTCGAACTTTTTCTTAATCGTAGACGCAGGAGTGGCTGTGTGGCTGTGTGGTAAGTAGCTTGCTTACTAACTACATGGTTCCGGGTTCAGTTGCACTACGTAACACCTTGGGCAAGTGTCTTCTACTATAGCCTCGGGCCGACCAAAGCCCTGTGAGTAGATTTGGTAGACGGAAACTGAAAGAAGCCTATCATATATATATGTGTGTGTGTGTGTGTGCGTGTGTGTGTGTGTATGTGTATGTGTGTATGTGTGTGTGTGTCTGTGTCTGTGTTTGTCCCCCCCACCACCACCGCTTGACAACCGATGCTGGTGCGCTTACGTCCCTGTAATTTAGCGGTTCGGCAAAAGACATACAAAAATACGTAGATAAAGACAAGTTACGTACGTATGTATGCATGCATGTGTGTGTATGTGTGAGTGTGATGAGAGAGAGAGAGAGAGAGGGAGCGATATATACATACATACACACACACACACACACACACACACACACACACACACACACACACACACACACACACATATATATATATATATATATATATATATATATATATATATACATGCACTCACAAACATTTATATACTTTACGTGTATGTATGTATATGTACGTATCTACACACACACACGCACATAATAGTTTGTTGACAGTTTGTTAACACAAGCTGTTAAAAAGATTAGCTTAATCCGGAACAGGATTTGAAATTGAAGAGATGAAATAACTAAACCTTGAAATTATAATGTATTATCACTTACGTATTATGTGTGCGTGTGTGTAGCCTACAAAGTAGGTTATGTATATATATATATAGCTGGAAAAACAGCCAACAACTGATGAAAGGTCGTTCTTTATGTTGTTTGTCTTGTTTTCCATTTGTGTCTTTCGTTGTTCGGAAAAAATAGTTCATATTCTATGTACTCGTACTTGTATGTATGTATATACGTATATATCATGTATGCATGCATAGTCTTACAGGTAAGATCAAGATCTAATATCTACTCTGAAGAGTTTAATATTATCTATTTATTTATTTTGGGGAAAGTATGAAGGTTGTGAAATTAAGTTGTATATATATATTTGCGATTTTCCAACAAATGCGTAAGCAAATAAGTAAACATACAAGTAAATAAATAAATATATAAATTAATGATATATAGACTAAACCATCATTAAGCTGTTTACTAGCACCAGCAAAGTACGATTAGAGGATTTCGTTCTTTCTCAGTCGTATCTCGACAGCGCCTCTTGTTCTCATTTGTTTTTTTTTTTTACCATCCACCCTTTCTTTCTTCTTTTCCTTCTTTCTTTCTCTCTTTTTTTCGTTCTTTTTTTTTACTCTTCCTCTCAGATGAGCCATTTTCAGATTATCAGTCTCACGGATAAATCAACAGATTATCGTGGACATGTGTTAGGAAGATTAACTCACAAAACAAATGTCCAAACAAATAGAAAGGCAACTTAACGTACTTGTCGGCCATTTTTATTGCGACAAGAGGGTTATCTATCTATCTATCTATCTATCTATCTATCTATCTATCTATCTATCTATCTATCTATCTGTCTATCTATCTTACTAAAGAGCTTTTATTGTTAAATAACCTATCGATTCTACCAGAAATATTTGTCCCATCATCCGTTTCTGTCTTATATACAATTCGAACTTGCATTCCTTCGAGTTGATATCTTTCTCATTTTTGTTTGTTTGTTTGCTTGTTTGTTCTCCACCACCGCTTGACAACCGGCGGTGGTTTCTTTACGTTCCCGTAATTTAATGGTTCGAGGAAGTACTGGGCCGGTTTGTTTGAGTGTAGTCCCTCGTCGTTGCCCCAGCGCGGCCGCAGTATAATGATCGAAAGAAGTTAGAAGATAAAAGACTTTATTATTCTGAGTTATCTCTGTCAGTCTTTATATTTTAATCAATTATTCTCACTCATACATACATACATGTACATATATATATATATATATATATATATATATATATATATATATATATATATATATATATATATATATATATATTCATAAGAGTAGTACAACAAGGTACCGATATTTACTGGACAATATATATATATATATATATATATATATATATATATATATATATATACATATATATAGATGCTTGTGTGTGTGTGTGTGTGTGTGTGTGTGTGTGCTTGCGTGTGTGTGTGTATGTGTGTGTGTGTGTGTGTGTGTGCGTGCGTGCATGCGGGTATGTGTGCGTGCGTGCATCATTCGCTGCGGGATATTTTCGCATGCGTGCACACATACAGTCAAATACACAAAAGTCAAACCAATGCATCGTCACGACAACGACCACTGCCACCGCCATCGGCACATCCGCTACCACCATCACCACCATCACCACCACCACCAACACCAACAGCCATCACCACCACTTGTCTAATCGATCTTCTCATATTAAATCCGAACAAACATACGCAAAAGTGGATGGAGAAAATTTTTATACTTTATGAAGATCGGATCACAAAAATATGTCATTTTATTGATTGCATAATATTTCTGATTGTATCGATCAATATAATTTGATTATATTATATATTTATTTGTTGTAAAGAAAAAGAAAGAGACAAGGAAAACCAAGGCGAGTTGATAGTAACGGGTTCTTTCCTCGTCGTAATATAATACTGCAGAGAAGCTCTAATGATGTCCTTCAGATTTTTACCTTGAAGTTCAGGTAGACATCGAAATCACCACATTTCGTCTTTGTGCACACTCGATAAATTATTTGCTTTTAATGTTCAGGGGATAGCTGCGTCGACGAAACCTTCACTGCCCCATACTAAGACAATACAAAAAATATTTAACAATATCGGTTATAGATTTATATATATATATACACACAAACATACATGCGTATGAAATCTGTATTGCACTTTGGTCATATGCAAATATATTGATGTATTAATTAATGGCTAATTTAAAAGAGGAAAGCTTTAAGGAATTCGATGCGAGGCAATCGCTGGAGAATGCTAACGCGGACAATATGGAGACGCCGAGTTTCGGGCGTAACGTCATCACGCCTCCTGCGAGTCGTAAATCTGTTCCCGAAACTGAGAAACATCGACGAGCGAGTGCCATGTTGAGTTATTCCTCACCGATGATGCTGACGGCACCATCACCATCTCCGCCGACGATGGAAAGTTTAAAGTTTGGGTCGAAAGCGGACTCAACTGCCGACTTGGACCACGACCAATCGTCACCTATACCTACTGTTACCGTGGAAGAAAATTAATCAGTGTAAAATAATGCAAAAGTAGTATATATATATATATATATATATATATATATATATATATATATATATATATATATATATATATATATATATATATATATATATATATATATATATATATATATATATATATATATATATATATATATATATATATATATTTATATATATATATGATATTACTGAGGTGTTTCGTACTCGATTTTTCGTCATCGACCATATGGATTTTACAATGGATTTCACTAACAAGCTACATACGTACTTTGCTTGTACGCATTTGTATATAAATATGCTAATGTACATATTTGTCAACACATACATATAACTAACATACACACACACACACACACACACACACACACACACACACACACACACATACACACACACACACACATACAAAGCTCTACTTCTTGAAGTACAGAGACTTTATTGCTCATGTGTAAGTGTTGCTCATACAAACAAAACAGAAAAAACGTGCAAAAATAATATATCTATATATGTATATATATATACGTGTGTGTTTGTGTATGTTGAGTGTGCATCAATTTTGTAATTGCCAACAGTTGTATATCTTGGTCACATGACCCTTTCAGGCGAGATCGATGTTGATGTTGAAACGTAGAAAGCTTTTAGTCAGTTTTGCTCTCGTAACACAGACTTCCATAGAATAGTAGCTTTGTTGTCTTTTGTTTTAAACTCTCCAGGGCAGCCCCTATTAAACGGACCCGTGGTCAAGGTCAAAAGTGTTCCAATAGTGACCATCCCGTCTTATTTTCAGACGCAGGATATCTAAGGACTAGATTACTCAGTGTGTCCTTCCCGGTTTTTTAAAATTTATTTTCAAGATGGTAGGGTACACTTTGAAGGATATATAGTTGTTATTTCATATAGTATGAGTGACTATTTCTTTGTTGAATTTTATCTGTTCCGTAAGTGAGTGCCCAGTTTTACGGATGTCGAAAGCATTTATTCATGCACACATTAAATCACTGAATACAGCATTTGATTTCAGTCTAAATTGAAAAAAAACCCCAAAAAACTGAACCGGAGTTTTTACGTGATGGGTTTGGGGTTTACATAGTGTCAACATGGCCGTATAGATAAAATACTAAACTTCCTGCTTACGGATTGTGAGTTCAAACCCATGACAGGTGTTTCGTTGTGTTTCCTGATAGCATGACTCTTTTATTATCATTTTGCATTGCCTCCGTGGACATAACTTCCAGGAGGGAATATGGTACAAGATCACTTGGGAATGTTGTCTGTAACAGACTGTCATTTATAACGTGATACTGGTTTCTGTCACTGATTTGAGGAAGATTTGGCAATTGTTTTTTTCAGGCCAAGCGACGTTGCAGAAACTTCCCCGTAGTTCACGTTATTGTTTAACCTTCACAAATGTAGCAATAATGAAGCAGATCTTTGACCAAAAACATTCCAGCCCTATTTTTTCTTTTCTCTGGACATTGCATATTTTATAAAGAATATATTTTGCGATGTGTCTTTTCTTTTTATAAAATGTTAGGGCATGATTTGAGGGACATTTGGCTCGTATTTTTGTGAGATCGGACGA
Source organism: Octopus bimaculoides (assembly GCF_046866305.1). Taxonomy (NCBI): domain Eukaryota; kingdom Metazoa; phylum Mollusca; class Cephalopoda; order Octopoda; family Octopodidae; genus Octopus; species Octopus bimaculoides. Next base: position 55,721,655 of record NC_142941.1, read on the forward strand.
GACCACGACAGGAATGTTTTTATTAAAAAAAATTTTTTCGATGGTGGTGGAAAAGCGAAAAAATTAATTAAAAAGAAAATTTAAATTCACAAATAAAATTATGTGCAAACAGCGCCCTACGTTGGTCACGAGAGCCCCAAGCTGGGACGTGCGAAGGGGGAAGCTTTTTCACTGGACTCAAAAGAAAATTTCGATATTTATATAATTTCTAAAGACAGGGAAAAGAAATTAGATGTCGTGTCGTTTTCTATAACTTCTATAAGAGAACAACGGATTGAAATATACCTCGGTTTATTTCTTCTGCTCTTCGATGCACATCAAACACACAGACACACACGCACACACACGCGCGCGCGCGCGCACACACACACACACACACACACACACACACACACTATTGCATACGCAAATATATACATAAATAGAAGTCCACATGCGCATACACAAGCACACTACCAAACGAATACACGCTAATACAGACGTTAGGAAAAATGCATTCACAAATACAGGTAAATACGTGCATACACACGCGTGTGCGCATGCGCAGACATACAAAGGCATCCGAACACAATCTCAGACATATTTACCTTGAAGAGGACACTAGTATACAATCACGTAATCAATATCGCAACAGGATTATCTACTTATTTATTCATTAATCTGTTGGTGTTGTTTAGAGCATGAAAAAGACTCAGTAATAATACAAATAACTAAAAGAAGGTTGACTGAATTCTTTAGTGTTGGACAATTAATAACTTCCGATGTGTTTATTATATATGGCCTTTAACGTTCTGTGTTCAAATACCGCCGTGGTAAGCCTTGACTTTTACTCTTTCAAAGATCGATAAAATAAAGGACCAGTAATATGCTGGTGTTGATTTAATCGACTGTATCTTTCTGACAAAATTTGTCACTTTGTACCAATGTTATTAATTAGTTTTATAAAAGAAGCTTACAGAGAAAATAAAAGCAAAAACAAAAAAAAACACCCCAAGGTCCTGTTTGTAAACAAGACACGAACTCACATCCTGTCTCCTACAATAATTCGACACATTAACCACTGAGCCATGTGTATGAAAAAAAATTGAATAAATATCTGTTTCAAATCTTCTGTATAGAATATTCTCGATCCTTCTGTTATTTTCAATTGTGCACATTCTGTTTCGATGTAAATTGCCTAACGTTAGACATGCATGCATTTCTGGAAGCGAGGCAGCGATTTGCGAAAATCGTTGTAGTATTGAGTAATATACTTTGCGGCCTTCGTTCTGATCCGAGTTCAAATCCCACCGTTGTAAGCTTTTGTTCTTTTTTTGTTTTTAAGTATCATTTAGGGATCGATAAATAAAGAACCATTCCAGGAGCAATTATTTTTCCTCTCTCTTTTACTTTATCTTCCTTTTCCGGAAGAAGAAATCAGCTGTGATTTAGCTTGAAGACAAATGTGTCCTTCCAAGCTTAGATGCTCAAAACATGCACGAAGTCAGGACAGCGTGCTCCGATGACTCCACCTAGAGGCGAGGACCCAAAACAAGCCAAAGTGTGTGTGTGTGTGCGCCCCCCCCCCCCCCCGCGCGCCTTCGAGATTTAAACATGTGGCACGGTCATATTCCGGACATTTACGGGTCCTCACAAGCTGATGACATTCATGTTACCGACGCTCTTCTACAGAAAGGAATGAGGAGGGAAAACAGAGAGAGGAAAAAATCTGAGAGAAATGAAACGTGCCTTGATTAATGGGTGCGTAGGTATACGTATATATATATATATATATATATATATATATATATATATATATATATACATATATATATATATATATATATATATATATATATATATATATATATATATATATATATATATATATATATACATATATATATGTACATATTCATTTATCTTTTATTTGTCATTAGACTGTGGCCATGCTGGGGCGCCACTACGAGGGGTTTGGTCGAACAAATTTTTCCCTAGTACTTATTCTATCGGCCACTTTTTGCCGAACCGCTATGTGACGGGTAAGTATACGAACCAACATCGGTGGTCAAGCCGTGGTGGGGGATAACACAAATATAAAGACACATACACACACACACGCACATGCACATGCACATTATTTATGTATACACTTCTGCCGCAAACAGTTCGAAAACTTGTTAAATATATATAAATGTGTGTGTGTTTGTGTGTGTGTGTGTGTGTGTGTGTGTGTGTGTGCGCGTGTGTGCATTTGACAAGTTTTACGTATGTGCGCAATCGCGTTGTAAGTCGATACTTTGATTAAAATCCCCTCATGCGTTCCACTCTACCAACGCAGAGTTAATGACCGAACGACTTGATAAACTACGAAATGGTCAGTGGGGTCAAATATCATCAACTTAAAATATGTCCAAGAAAAATGAAATAAATTTTAAAAAAACCCAAACAAAACAACTTTATATTTAAAGAGTTGAATTATATCTAACACCTTATGTTTAACAGACCAATCGTGAGAAGATCGAAAGATTTATGAGTATTCGTTTATGGTCAAATACAACAAACAAACTATTGCTACCACTGCTCTCCTAATCCCCCCCCCCCACCCTGTATCATTAGTTTCCCTTTTATTAAACCCTCACTACTTTCACTCCCCCCATTATGTTCCCACATCTCTCACTATCCCCACAGCCTCTCACTACCTCCAGTGTTACCATTGTCCTCCCTCACTGATTCAGCTTACATCACAATACTCTTTCCCCTCTATGTCCTCACTTCTCCCACTACTCCCACCGCCATCATTATCTCTTCTGTCGTCATTACCCTAACTCAGAGGTTTTCAAACTGTGGTCCGCGGGCCACAGGGGGTCCGCAAGGACAAGACAGGGGGTCCGTGGACAGCAAATACTTTTTATGGGCAATTTGATTTTATATATGTTTTTTAATCGAAATCTTTTAATTGACAATAAACCTATTTGTTAAATACTGTGAAATAAATAAATGTAAAAATATATGTTATTTTAAGCAAATATTTATGTATAAATTTCATAAGCGTTTATAAGGAGGTCCCTAAGGTAAAGCCTGAAATATAAAGGGGTCCGCAAGTCAAAAAGTTTGAAAACCCCTACCCTAACTGGTTCGACTTCCATCACTATTCTCACTACCTTTACTCTCTGTTTTTTCTTTCTCTTTTTCTCTTTCCCTTTCTTATATATTCTTTGGATGTGTTTATACGCACTTCCATCTATACAAATATTTGACCTTACATCTCCAATTCACAACAATACCTGACCTTAGTGTTGTAAAAATTTGACCTGCGAACTAAAACAATTACTCGCCCACAAATTTCAACCTCTTTCTAACAATATCATTTAAGACTTGTTGCTCTAGCTCAATGTTTCCCAACCTATTTCCCCCACCAGACCCCACCATAACTTTCCAGAAAAATGTCTGCCCCACCAGCGGTCGGCAAAATACAACAACCTTATTTTCAATAAGGTTTACGTGTGTGTGTGTGTGTGTACACACACACACACACACACACGCTAATATCGAACAGAGATGAGTGCACAACACCGCATTGATGGATAAATATCTTGTTTGTTTATGGGTTAACAAGGCAACCAATAGTTTCATGAGAAGAGGGTCTCCCCTATTGTTGGAGAGTGCCAAGTGGAAGTATTAGTACTCGTTTCGTCTCCAATTTGGATGAGAATACACGAGGTTACACGAGACGTTGTATGTGCACACACATATAATGTTGGTGGGTGGTTTATATGCTTTATTGTTCCCTTCCCAATAAGATTTGCAAGCTTACGTGAATGCAATACATCATTACTAGCATAGCACCTGTCAAAAATGGTGGAGTTTATTTGACTATAGAATGAATTATGCAAACATAATTTAGTAAAATACTAGTGCGTGTGTGTGTGTGTGCGTGTGTGTGAGTGAGTGAGTGAGTAGGGGGAGTGCAACTTTTATAATGCGTATACAAACATGGAACGGCACTGGTTGTGATATTGTGTCGCAGAGAAACTTTTCAACGAAACAGAGCGAAGTCTTGTGTTTTTAATAGAAAGATCCCTTTGAGAATTATCACCGAGAGAAAAACCAAAAAACCAAAAAGACATTACAGCTTTGTGCCGTTCCACGTTTGTATATATGCTAAGAATGTCATGTAAAGTTTGGGACTTATTCTATAGGGCACTCTTCATCGAACTGCTAAGTCCTGGTGACGTAAAGAAACCAACACCAGTTGTCAAGCGGTAGTGGAGGACAAACACAAACTCAACAATAAACACATACATACATACATACATACTTTGACTATCGTGGCTGTTACGTTCCAAAGCGCTCCGCGATAGGTGAAAATCCGCGAAGTAGAAACAGTACTGTACTGTTTTTTATTATTACTATTATTTGTATATATTTATTTTATTATAGATGCAAGACAACACCATGGAGGAATCGACGTAAGCTTAAATAATAAACCGCGATAAGTGAACCGTAATATGGCGAGAGATTACTGTACATACATACATACATACATACATACATACATACATACATACATACATACATACATATGACGGGTTTCTCTCGGTTTCTCTCTAGCAAATTCCCTCACAAGAATTTGGTCGGTCTGAGGCTTTAGAAGAAGGCACTTTCCCAAAAGGTCAAGCAATGGGAGTGAACCCGAGACCATGCGATTGGGAAGCAGGCCTCTTACCAAAGAGAGAGATAGAGATAAATAGACAGATAGATAGATAGATAGATAGATAGAGAGAGAGAGAGAGAGAGAGAGGGAGAGAGAGAGAGTGTGTGTGTGTATGTGTGTGTATGTGTGTGTATGTGTGTGTGCGTGTGTGCGTGCGTGCGTGTGTGTGTACGTGTGTGTGTACGTGCGTGCGTGCGTACGCGTGAACGAGAGAGACACAAAGAGAGAGAGAGAGAGAATGAGAGGGGGAGGGAATGTGGCATTTTATTCAGCGATTGACCAATTTCCGGCAAAATCCCATTTCAATTAATTTTTGTCATCTATAGAGAAGGCAATGGTTACCATAACAACTCATTTCCTATTGCCTAAAAATATAGAATAATGTACCTAGTCAAAAGAAATCAATATTGGTATTCTAACACTATTTTCAGAGTTGTAAGCAAGGCAGCTATCCGGCAGAAACGTCAGCACGCCGGGCGAAATGCTTAGAGCTATTTCGTCTGTCTTTATGTTTTGAGTTCAAATTCCGGCGAGGTCGACTTTGCTTTTCATCCTTTCGCAGTCGATAAATTAAATACCAGTTACGCACTGGAGTCGATCTAATCGACTGGCCCCACTCGCCCAAAATTTCGGGCCTTGTGCCTAGAGTAGAAAAGAATAATATATTTCGACTTTCTGTTATACTGGTGTTGTAGAATAGCCCCAGGTTAGTTATATTTGATCAGGTTTATGATCAAATGCATTTCATCTATGGCCATTCCAGCCGGTTTTTTTTTTCAGGCATTGCTTACCTCAGGCTACGTCACAGTGTGTGTGTGTGCACGTGTTTGTTTTTTTTGTAAAGACAGTACAATGTGATTCGATGGATACTTGGTTGTTATAATTAGCAGATCTAGCGACCACGTAGAGGCCTTCTGGTCGGCTTATCTATTATAATGTAAGACATATGATGGTGGTGGCAGTGGATGAGGTAGTGGTGATGGTGTGATTGAAACAACAGCGCGCCGGATATGAATTATTATTTTGTTTTACTTTTACGTTCTTAATACAACCGACTTCACGCTTTCATCCTTCCTGGATCGATAAAATAAAGATCCAAACAAATACGGAGATCAATAGATTTGACTACACTTCCTACCCTCTGCCCCACCACGTACTCGCCATTTTGTAACCGTGTTAGAAATCAGTATATAACGGCAGAAGTGTTTAACTATGATTCAATTTTACAGAAAATGACCATTCTGTGATTCAGTTGTAATTATAGATAACATTCCCATGATTCAATTTAAACGATTAACTAACTACCTCCTTCTCATGATTCAGTTTCTGAGATGAAATACCAATCTGCAATCTAGTTTTAGAGATATCATTCTTCTTTACCAACGATGGCTTATCTATTCACTGATTCAGTTTTAATGATATAATTCTCATGATCGAAATTTTAGTCACATAATCCCTATTCGTGATTCATATTAGGTTTAAAAATTATTTCCAATGATCCAATTACAAAAGCTAAGACACTTATTATTAGCCCCACCGCCCATCAACCACTGTTTTGCTATATATTTCCGTAATTCAAGTTTTTGTCTTATATATTATATGCTTTCCTTTGCAGAAGACAATCACTTCCCGCTCAATGGCTACGTTGTGGCTTCTATTATTAAATATCCTGGTTCTGGTCCATGGCGAATTGGACATGAATGGACCGAATGTGTGTCAGAAAATTCTAACGTAAGTATAATTTTGTAAACTATATTTCGATTTGTAAAATTTATTGTTACTATAATAACTTCAATAACAGATAACAGTTGTGCTTAAACGAAACGCAAACAGCAAGGTACCGGCTTAGGGCCATACATACACACACACACACACACACACACACACACACACACACACACACACACACACAGGGAACGAAAAATATTTTCTCGCGCTCATTACAGGAGTTTTGAACCCAAAATCTAAACTAAGTGTAATTTGCTACCACGAATAGACATCAACCTGGTACTCTACCGTTTCTGCCATCACAAAAAAAAAAAAAATAAAATAAAAAAAAATAATAATAATAATATTAATGATGATGATGATGATGATGATGATGATGATGATGATGATGATGATGATGATGAGGAGGAGGAGGAGGAGGAGGAGGAGGAGGAGGAGGAGGAGGCAGAAAAAAACCGAAAAATCTGTAGAAATTTCTTTGTATTTTTTTTATTAGAACTGTTTTGTTAAATAAGCCATTTCTTCACGTTCAGACTTGTTCCAGACAAGTTGGTCATTACTCTGGAGGTGATAAGTCACTCGCATTCTAAGGTTGTATGGGGGGGGAGGTTAGAAAGTGGGGGGGTAGGGGTGGCTTGGTGGTTACGGTGGTTAAGGCGGTGTAAGTAGTAATCGGGGTGGCAATGGTCAAAATGTAGGTGGTTTATAGTTTAGGGGTAGTACCAGTGGTGATTAAGTTAGTGGTGGTGGCTTTTTCAGGGTGGTGGTAACTGTGGTAGTGACAATGCTGGTGAATTTGATGGTGGTGGTGGTGGTCGTGGTGGTGGTGGATGTGGTCGCGATGGTGTTTGGTGGTGATGGTTGGTGTATGTAGTGTTGGTTGTGGTGGTGTTGGTGTTGGTTGTGATTGTAATGGTGTTTGTAGTGGTGTAGTGGTGTTTGATGCTGATGGTGTTTGGTGGTGGTGGTGGTGATGATGGTGTTGACTTTGCCTTTTATCATCAAGGGTCGATATAATAAATACCAGTCAAGTACTAGGGGTTGATATAATCGGCTTCGCCCCGCCCCTCAAAAACTGCTGGCCCTGTGCCAAAATTTGAAACCATTGTTGTGAAGCAAATGAGCTGGTGGAATTATTAGGGCATCAGAAAAAAATCCCTTGTGGCATTTGTTTCAGCTCTTTACATTCTGAGTTTAAATCCTGTCAGGGTCAGCTTTGGATTTTTTTATCCCTTCAGGGTCGGTAAAATAAAGTATCAGTCAAGTTTTGGGGGTAGATACTTTCAATTAACCCATTACTCATTAATCCATTAACCCAAGCCTCGTACCTGCAGTACAATGGGAGAATCACCATCCTCATAATCATCATCATAATTATCGTCATCATCATCATCATCATCATCATCATCATCATCATCGCTATCATCATCATAATCATCATCGCTATCATCATAATCATTATCATCGTCGTCGTCGTCGTCATTATTATTATTATTATTATTATTATTATTATTATTATTATTATTATTATTATTATTATTATTAATATATGAAACTTCAGAGCTTATTTTGCTGGGTATGTTGGAAAGTTTCAGCTGTCCACAGCCAGCAGACTAAGGTGCGACTTGTTTATTGGTCATGCTTCAAGAACCCTGCGAAGAATTGTTGGAGTTCCAAGCAATGTTCATTTCTGTAGGTGTTCTACCTTCACACTTGCACCGATCTTTTTCAACCATTTTGGTAGTTGAGTGCTAAATCTTCCAAGTCCGCCAATTACTATTGGAATCACGTCTACTCTCTTCATTGACCACCAACCTTCGTATTTCCCACTTCAAATCGTCATACTTGTTTATTTTTTCTTCTTCTTTCACATTGATCTTGCTGTCACCGGAGCATGCTATGTCGATAATCATACATGTTCTTCCTTTTTCATTCGACACAACAATGTCCAGTGAATTATTATTATTATTATTATTATTATTATTATTATTATTATTATTATTATTATTATTAAGGAAAACACAAACTCGCATGATTACATATCGTGAACCGTTCAGAGTGAAGACGACCACCTGGTGTCTGGCCTTCCCGCCAAGATGTACAGAATGGATGTAAGTTATGTTTCTAAACTTTTTTTGTGTATTTAGTTGTCTTGTTTATAGAACACCCAATGCCAAATTCCAAATAACTGTAATGACGAAACGTACGTTGGAACTAAATATTTATATTAGTGTTTATCTTAACTTTCCGCTACGCATGCTCAGTATATTAGAATCAGTAACACTGCCGAGTACAGTGATCGACTAGCCACTGCACTGGAGGCCGACTAGATAACGATAATTGGTGTGGAGTTTTAACTTACACAGTAGCAGTTGTACATCTAACTTACACAGTCAAATATATCGGATGCAGGTTGCGTTGTTGAGGAAATGTCCTCTTGAGGTTAAAAAAATCGCAGTAACGTTCGTTCGTACGAAACAGCCATGACGACAAATATTACTTGCCAGTATTGTTACTGTTTTCATCTCTCACATAGATTTTATAACTATCTGCTTTGTTTGTTGTAAGATCAGCAACTAAACGTCGCTTGAATTTCTATATACTGCGAACTTGATCGACCTGAGGCAATCACTAGCAGACAAGGTGTCCAGCACTGAAGAAAAGCAGAAATAGTCCGAAACCAGGCTGGTTCGGTTGCTAGAAGGTGGTAAGGGTTCGCTCCCCTGCTTGCAATATATCGGATGCAGATTGCATCGTCAACTAGCTGCTTTGCTTGTTTTATATATTCTTTTGTTTCAGCCATTTATTTGACTGTGCCCATGCTGGAGCAATATATATATATATATATATATATATATATATATATATATATATATATATATATATATATATATATATATATATAATACACACTTCTGTGCATTTTGTTGTTTAGTTAGTAGGAAAATTAATCATTATAAATTATCATTTGTTATCTTTTGGTCAGTACAAAATATCGCCTCGGAAGGAAAGTCCGGTCGTCCTTGGTCTACAAGAAGACAGCCATGTGTTGTATGAACTACGAAGAAGTGAATGGTCGCTGCCATCGTAAGTACAAGTCACCCAAAACTAATGCAATAACGAGAGTCCCTTAACGTAATTGCTTAACCAGTTGCTCAATATGAGTGGAATGTTCTTTTCATTTCTCTATTTCTTTTTAAAACCTAAGTGATTCATATATCGACTAAGGGATCTGCGGGAGATGCCTCATCCTTATATGTGTGTGTGTGTGTGCATGCGTGTGTGAAGCATGTCCACAGTCCAATAACTGTAACTAAGTCATAACGCAAAAAGAAAAAATGTTTAATAAATTGAATAAAGAATCACCGTTCAAGATTTGGAGTTTAATGATTTCGTCATTTGCTCATCTTCTCATTTATTGATTCTACCCTCTGCATCTTTGTCTATTTTTGATTGTCCATTTTGCTTTCCCATTTATTTATTTATTTTAGCAATCTGTGAATTTGGTTGCAACAACGGCATTTGTCTGGCACCCAATATGTGTCATTGCCACCCAGGATGGAGAGGACATACGTGTGCTTCCCGTAAGTACCAACAAAACGACAATTTCGTTGCTTTTCTTTCTGATTATTCCGTCAACCATTTATTTGAACGTTCTTCCTTTCCTTCTTTTAAAACCATTCCAAACATCTTTAAAGCCTATCCTTTTCCTTCTGTTTTTTCTTTCTTTCTTGTTTTCATTCTTCCATCCTTCCTTTTTAACTTCCTTCACTAATTTTGATATCCTTTCTTCACCCTCTTCTTTCTAACCTTTCGTTCTCTTCAGCTCTTTCGTTCCTAATTTTTTTCTTTTCTTTCTTGTTTGTTTGTTCATTTGTTTGCTTGTTTGTTTGTTTGTTTGTTTCTTCCTTTCTTTCGTTCTTTCTTTCTTTTCGCTTTCTTTCTTTCTTTCTGCTGGGATAAAAATGCAATGGATAAATGATTTGATGCGTGAATCTGAAATTGTTATGCGGCGGGCCACACAAGAGTAATCTAAAATCGATTTCATGCTGTCTCCCGCTAAACTGAACACAATTTCTAGGTTTCAAGTTCTCAAGAAGTAAAATGGACTGGTAGTAATTTAAAATCTCTACACCAGAACTTCTACAAAATGTGATTCCGAGTCTAACGATGAACATAAAAAAATTTTTTTTTTTAAAAACCCAGAAAAAAGTTGTCTTAGTTATGGGGGCGGCCATTTTATAAAATGTTGTTTCGTTATTTATTTTGAATCATATTTTATCTATACATGTTATCTTTTTCCTTTTGTTTATGGCATAACAGATTGTTCCAATGGCACATGGGGAGTGAACTGTGTAGAGAAATGCGACTGCAATGGACACGGATCGTGCGAACCTATTACAGGGATCTGCCAATGTATTCCAGGTATAGTTTCTTTACTCATTCTCTACATAGAGCAATACAGTTTACAAGGTGGTGACAATATTTGTCATTGTTGGCGTTTGCCCCAAGTCAGCTTTGATTTAGCAGACTTATGATCCCAAAAGTATTGCAGCCCTGTATAATACATACATACATACATACAATGCTTAACAGGTAGTCATTTCATCGACTCTGAAAGGATAAGTCGATGTCGGCGAAATTTGAACTCAAAACGTGAAAACGGCCGAAATACCGCTAAGCATTTTGCCTGGCTCGTTAATGAAACCGCCAGCTCGCTCCCTTCGCTGCCATTAATATTATAGTTCAAACAGGGTGGAGGTGCAATGGCCCAGTGGTTAGGGTAGCGGACTCTCGGTCATAGGATCGCGGTTTCGATTCCCAGACCGGGCGTTGTGAGTGTTTATTGAGCGAAAACACCTAAAGCTCCACGAGGCTCCGGCAGGGGATGGTGGCGATCCCTGCTGTACTCTTTCACCACAACTTTCTCTCACTCTTACTTCCAGTTTCTGTTGTGCCTAATTCAAAGGGCCAGCCTTGTCACACTCGTGTCACGCTAAATATCCCCGAGAACTACGTTAAGGGTACACGTGTCTGTGAAGTGCTCAGCCACTTGCACGTTAATTTCACGAGCAGGCTGTTCCGTTGATCGGATCAACTGGAACCCTCGACGTCGTAAGCGACAGAGTGCCAACAACAACAACAACAATTCAAACAGGACGTTGCTCAGATGAGTAAACAACAGGAGCACTCTCATTGGTCGCAAACCCCGTTGTCATGTGATGTTTACACCTTTCCTAAAGTCACACTTACAAAGTTTCAATTTAATTCGCCGAATACAATATAGCAATTAGCTTAACGATGCTTGATGTACATAATTAGCTTTTGTTTTCATTTACGTTTTTAAGGGAACTAGAAATGGGATTATGTATTGAAGGGAGAGGAGTAACTGGATTATGTATTTAGGGAAGAGAGGAGATTAAGTATTTAAATGGGAAGGGGATTACCTACTTAGGGGATGTTGAAATAGGATGTTGTAGCGTTCGGACAAAAGTGTGGGTGTGTAATTAAGGTGTTCATCTTGTAACCTCTTGCTCTTGGGTTCGATATCCCAGCGCGACAGTTTTACCTGTTTCGAAGTTCCACCATTAAAAAGGATTTGCTTCATACCTTTCAAAGGTTTTAAATTCTTATAATGCAGACATCTTACAATTCTTGCTGGGTAAGAATAAAGTTTCTATAACAGGATGAAGATAGCACAAAGTGTTGCTCTGGAGAAATGATTACCAGATCTTTCATGCTTACAGAATATATACATATATATATATATTTCGTTTTGGGATTTGGTTTGCAAGATTCTTTATGTGAGTTCGTGTGATGAAGCATATTTTGCTGTGTCTGGGGAGAGTCATTCTCTTTTAGTGCCTTATTATTTAACACACTCACCGGTAAAGTTTCCAAATTTTAGAAAAATAAATATGTAAATGAGTAGAAACTTTACCGGTGCGTGTGTTAAATAATAAGGCACTAATATATATATGTATATAGATGTTTTCGATCTAGTTTGGATTCTTTGCCATCAAATTTGAATTCTTTGCAATCAGATTTGATGGCAAAAAATCCAAACTAAACTAGATCGAAAACATCTATCTATATACTTATTTATGTTTTGATAATTTACAGGCTGGACTGGTGGAAAATGCCAGAATGAGTGTCCAGAGAATACATATGGTGTAAATTGTCAATCGATGTGTAAATGCAAAAACGGAGCAACTTGCGACCATTTGAATGGTGCGTGTCTATGCCAAGACGGTTTCAAAGGAACACTGTAAGTATATCTTTCATCTTTTATTTGTTTCGGTCGTTAGACTGCGACCATGCTGGAGCACTGCCTTTAAGAATTTTTTTAGTCGACTCAATCGAAACAACTACTTACGTTTTTCTAAGCCTAGTACTTATGCTATCGATATCTCTTACTGAACCGTTAAGTTACGGGGACGTAAACAAACTACGACCAGTTGGGAGGACAAACACAAACGCAAAACACACATACATATATACATATACATATATTGATAAGAGCTAACATACGAAATTACCGGACCGTGAGTGACTCTCTTGCTTCTGATATATATATATATATATATATATATATATATATATATATATATATATATATATATATATATATATATATATATATATAATGATAATAATATTAGGGATAAAAATCCAAATTTAAAGGGAAAAATTCAATTCAATTTATCAAAATTAAAATTAAGTTAAATTTTACAATATATAATATATAAATATATAATTTAGAGAAAAAAACCCACAATTATTGAATTCAATAATTGTGTTTTTTTCTCTAAATTATATATATATATATATATATATATATATATACGACGCGCTTCTTTCAGTTTCCGTCTACCAAATCCACTCACAATGCTTTGGTGGGCTCGAGGCTATAGTAGAAGACATTTGTCGAAGGTATTGTGCAATGGAACTGAACCCGGAACCATGTGGGTGGGAAGCAACCTTCTTAGCTCTCTGCCAGGCACGTGCCTATATAAATATTCCTTTATTCTTTTACTGATGTCATTCTTTGGACTTGAATAATGCTGGGGTACAGAGCCTGAAGAGTTTTAGTCAACTGTGTCAGGTGCTTATTTTATCGATCTTTATTTATGGACTTTTTAATATCCACTTTCGAGCAAACAGACATAACGGCCGTTAATGTGAAACATCAGTGACTTAGCCGTGGTGCTTACTCGGCTACAAAGCGATTTGGTTTCGATTCTGCTAGATATTGCTACATGTCCTTATCAATGAATCTAAACAACAATGGCGCACGTAATAACCAATCAAAGTTTCCCAACATCGATGAATCGAGTTTATTGTGAACACACATTATCTGCAAGGAGAAGGAGAACTCCGTAGACAAAATACAACAGCGATTCGCATATTTGCGTTCGAATCTACCGAGACTGATTAAGAATGAATATGTACGTCATTGTAGTTCTATGTATGTTTATTCTATTTGGGTAGATGGGGTTGTGTATGGAAGCCCGTACATTTCCCATCTATCTAATAGTGATGCTACAACAACGACGACAGTATCGACTACCACCGCCACCACCGCCACCGCCACCGCCACCACCACCACCACCACCACCACCACCACCACCACCACTACCACCACCACCAGTACCACCGCTACCAACGCCGCCGCCGCCGCCACCACCACAGACGCCACTACCACCGCCGCCTCCATCACCATCACCACTACCTCTATCACCAGCATCATCGTCAATGTATTTTGGTTTGATTTTAACGACTGACTTACAACATTGCAATTGCAGCTGTGAACTGGAAACGTACCAGGCTCGACCGCCACCGGTTTAGCAAAATAATCTATACGGGTGTGACTGAGAAGGATTCAGAAAGAAAGAATGAAAGGAAAAAAAAGGAAGAAAGGAAGAAAGAAAGAAGAAAAGAAGAAAGAAGGAAAACGAGGGGGGGGGGAGAAAGAGCGTGTATGAATGTAAACCAATGAGAGTCAGTGGAATAAAATAAAGGATAAATGGATTGCATAATAGATGATAGAAAAAGAAAATACAACAAATAAAAAAGTTGGGAAAGCAAGAAGCAATTAAACAAACCAAGGAAATAAACAAAAAAAAAGCATTAAGAAAGAAAAAAAGGAAGAAAGAAACGAAGAAAAAAAAAGAAAGAAACACAAAGACAAGAAAGACGAAAAAATGTAAAGGAAACGGAAGCAATATCTGAGAAATCAAGCGAAGAACGAAGAGCGAAGAGCGAAACAGCGAGATTGTACACAAGAGGAGATTTGATTCTCAGTTTATGTAACGCCTGAGTCAAGCAATTGTTTGCATTAGACGAAAGGACTTCTTGGAGACATTTAAAAAAGAACTGAACCAGTTGTTGTTTCATTCACTTATCTATCGACTTACACGTGTTCTTCTAACTTCACGACTCTGAAGGTAATTACTACAAGTATAACCGAAGATCCCCGTAGTTAACCTTCATTTCTTTCGTTTATAGACTCAAGAGTACCATTGTTTGTTCCATTCACCAGAATTTCACAAACGTTTGGAGAATATGAACGAGACAAAGCTAAATTGGTTCAAAGACTTTCTAGTTATTTATTTAATCAAAACCTCCAAAAAAAACACAAGTTTGAAAAAAGTGTATGTGTGTGTGTGTGTGTGTGTGTGTGTGTGTGTGTGTGTGTGTTTAATGCAATTTTGGTTTAAAATGAACGAGAAATAAACCAGTATTTAGAAAATCTACGTGTAAAGATCCAAAGGGAAACTGTGATTTGACAATGTAACTAGATTGTAAAATTTTCTTTGTATAACTAATCTGTTATTCACTGTAAATGAAACGTGCGTAAGATGATGTAACTAAATGTTTTATAAAGAAGTACTTCTGTTTTGGTTTGCTTTCTCTTTCTATCTCTCCCCCCTCTCTCTGTATGTCTATATATATACACGCATGTATGTGTATGTGTATATGTCTGTATGTGTCTGCGTGTGTGTCCGCACGATCTGATATACGAAAGAAAATATAAGCGCATTGTTTTCTCATGAGAAATGACTTGAGATCAAGACACCTATATATCATTTTTAGTAATGAGTGGCCCTCCTTAATATCAACACACTCTCACTTACACACATATATTTGTTAATTTGTGCGTCATGAATAAAAATTACGTAAACCTGAACTGTACATGTCAACTGGTTGGTAAGAAATTGAATAGTTATAGATGGTGTAAGCCGTGTAGTAAAATAATGTCAGATAAATTAAACGTTGACAACATCACGTTAGTCATCACGCGATTCAAAGACATCGTAAACAATAACAAAAGCAAATGTATGAAATTTAACGTCATTTATTACGAAGTTTCCATAAGTTAGAATCTCCTTCTGATAGTCGTCCATTGTGTAATAAGAAAATAGGACGAAAATAGCACGACATGACCTGTAGATTATTATGTATGCCTAATAAATCCATTGGTTTTAACAAGAATTATTTGTGGGTTAAGAAGGAAGAAATGGTCAGCATTGATGTCATCTTATGTAGCCTTTATTGGACTAAATTAGGTAGATTTGTTCTTGTCCAGTAGAATGGTGACTTCTTTTAACGGCTTGTACAAAAATATTGGGCTCATGGTTTCGAACAGTACAAGTAGGTGTACATGTGATACCATCAAGAAACGAATAATTACAATATTAAAAAAATTTGGCTTGAGGGTGACGGTTGGAGCTAACCTCACAACAGTGTTTGTGTTGAATATTCACATTTAAACTAAACTGGAAATGACACCAGGATTTTTAAGAAGCTAGTAGCAGCCAATTGCACTTACACATGCGATCTAATTAACAACCAAATGTCATCGAGTATATACTAATATGCATTACCAAGAGATTAGGTGCATTATCTTCCGACAAAACCACTATCAACAGGACTGCATAATACTACAGTGAGACATTATGTTGCAGTTGTTCGAAAGTGCTCTATAACATTGTTCCATTGCCCTTAAAATTACTGGGAAAATAGTATTATATGGTGTAACCCACCGTACAATGTTGGTGTAAAAACAAGTGTTGCAAAATATTTCCTTTTCTTAATCGTTCACACTTTCATGCTTGTGCGGGTGAAACATACACTCGCACGCGCATGTGTGTGCATACATGTATACATATAAGTATTGTATATACATAATTGACAAGCAAATTCAAGGCGACTAATAAATTGGCCAATGAAGATCAATCTGCAGATAGACAATTTAAGAACAGCAGGATGAATTTATGAAATTTACGAAAAACAAGATCAGAACAATCCTTGTAATGCCGACAGCAGATTTGAAAAAAAAAAAAAGAATCATAGCAAGACAATGATGATAAAAAAAACATGAAGCGAAAAAACAAAGAACAAATGATAATCCGGACATAATGGTAAAGCCAACCAATTTTAAGGATAGCAAAAGGAATTTAAATAAACAATATCGAACACACGTACGTAATATGTGCTTTGCTAGTTTGTTAGTCGGCTGCAATTTGAGGTGTTGGAGATGAACCTCTCAAAGCGGTGGGTGTGAAAATATCTGAATTCATAGTCATAGTCAAGCGAGACAAAAATACCCCAAGTTCCGTTCAAGAGCGATGAACATGGATGTTTCGTAATTTTTGTGACTTACCAACACCGTGTATCCGAACAAACCTGATGCAACTTGAATATGTAAAGTGGCGTAAGAACCATCAGCTGGTATGTCCGAACGATGCATTCGTAGGAATAGATTCAAGCATGAATTAGAAGCAGCTCGAATGTTGTAAACAATATCAAACAGCCAACCGAAGAAAAATGAATTGATCTCACGTTGCAGAAACTAGATTTAGAAAAAATTATAAACTAGTCTGAATTAGTAACATAGTAAACATCCTTCGGGCATAGTAGCATTAGAAGTAGCAGTATAGGAAAAGCAAAACAAAGTGACCAACAAATTAATCCATGGAAAAGGATGACAATTTACTGAAATTATATAATATTAAAATTTATCTCTTTAAAATATATATATAATTATTTTTTGGTTGATTGTAGGTGTGACCAGGTTTGTCTGGAGGGTGAGAACTGTTTGTCTAGGTGCCAATGTCACAATGGAGGTATATGTCACCCCCATGATGATTCCTGCGACTGTCCACCAGGATGGACTGTGAGTAATACGCATATCTTTCGTCTTATATGTTGATGTAAATCCCTCAATGTTTGCATTTTCTCCTCCTATTGTACCCAACTCTTATTGCCCACAACAGCAACAACATCAACAACAATAATAATAATAATGATAATGCCCTGATGCAGTACCAGGCACTGGCTCTCATGGCTTCTCATCTTAACTGATTGGAAGTGTTATCATGTACACTGTTTTGTCTTTGTATAAAAGATGGGCTACAGTAAATGTTCTGATCAATACCACAGATTTACATTTACTTGTTAGTTGTTTGGCCTTAACCAGTTGAACATGTCCCTTGGTGGCTGACGATATGTGCATCTCTGATCACGGGCAGAAACACTAGGGGAGCATGATAGCCATGTATTGAGAGAAATTCTTTGGGATTTGAATAATTCCCTTCTGGAAACATGAGTGTTTCTTTCAACATATCTTTAAACAACCTTTATTCAGGGACATTTTGAGCGGAACGGGCTACTCAACATGAAGAAAATTCCAACTGGGCCCCCACCTGCAAGATCATGCGCTGTTTATCTTGATATGAGTCCACCATGTCGCGCACATATGGACAAAGTGCCTCACCAAATGACGTATATTGCTGCTACATCAATATTATCTATCTATAACACCTTATATCATTGCTAACATAACACAGACACACACACTAATACACAATTATGCACACACACACACACCCTATAATTTTTTCATACACTTTTACTCATACACCATCACACATCTAAAAGCGAACCGCATTTAAAGGAATAACGCGGGAAAAAACGCAGCTTGCTATCATTTGCTAAAATGTTACTGATTTACCATGATCTCACAAATCATAATTATGTCATTTATGTCATTGTAGGGAAATATTTGTTCTCTACCGTGCCCGAAAAACCGCTACGGTAAAAACTGCAAGGAGGTTTGTAGCTGTTATAACGGCGGCGTATGTGACCCGTTTACGGGAGAATGTCGGTGTCCACCTGGTGCAAGTGGCGAGAGGTAAGTTTAAATAATGATTCCTTTGTTTGGTAATTAATGACCGTATGTGTGCGCGCGCGTGTGTGTGCGTGAACACATATAAAACAAACCAAAGAGGGGATAACTGTGGCCGTCAAAATTTGTAGCATGTCCTAGCAATATTCAGTGCATAGATATCAGGTAATGCAAATGAACAAAAGAAGAAAGGGAAAGTCAGTAGTACACTTTCTTACATAGGCTTAACTGAAAACTCATTTAAGAGTCGTTTATATCAAAATATGGTCTATTTTAAACCCCTTCAGAAAGAAAATACCGAATGTCACATCTCTTTCGAAGTACACCTGGGAAAAGAAAAACCGTCGCAAAGAAAGTATCACATCACTCTATACACAGTCATTTATGTATGTATATATGTTTGTGTGTTCCTATATGTATGTGTGTTTCTATATGTATATATGTATTTGTATGTATGCATGTGTTTGTGTCTCCTTGTCACTGCATGATAGTTATAAACGGGCCTCTTCGTCATACAAACATACAAACATGTCTGGCCACGGGGAAATATTTTCTTGCTTAGAAACTGACGAGTATTGATGAGAGAAAAGGGTATCAGGCCGTAGAAATATATGCGTCAACTAATTCCGTGTTAACCATGCAGCCATAGACAAGAGTACGTTAAGACTACGATGCAGCTGCTGCTGATAATGGTGAAACCAAAAACATTGAAATTCTTAAAATATGGCTTTGTAAACAAGATATCTGTAATCCGTAAATTTATTTATAAATGATGAATGTAATGATGATGAAGATGACGATGATGATGATGATGATGATGGTGATGATCTCTTTAATTTTTTTAATTTTATTTTTCCAGATGTCAGATTCAGTGTCCAGTTGGTACTTGGGGCCCAAACTGCACTTATGAATGTGAATGTCGCAACGGTGGAACCTGTTCTCCAGAAGACGGTTCCTGCCTTTGTACAGCTGGATTTTCCGGAAGACATTGTGCCAGTCGAGGTAAGAATTTCCTTTATTTGAAGGATGAATGTAAAAAAGAGTACTAGTATTTTGTTGTGCCTGCCGCTGGAGTTTGGCTTTATTCACTTTATTTCACATTTGGTGAAGATTAGCGGACCAGTGGCCGATTCCTCACATCTCTGGCGTTAAAAGTGGTGGTAAAGAAGAGTCCGTAAGTCGAACCTAAACAAATAATTCTGAGAACTTTGCTTATAAACGGTAGCTAAACGTGGGTATGTGGTAAGCAGCTTGCTTCCCAACCACATGGTTTCGGGTTCAGTCTCACT